>NC_050613.1:27561889-27863661 GCF_014743375.2 Drosophila subpulchrella | reverse complement strand
ACTTTTTAAAAAACACAAGGGCAGTTTTAATTCATCGGTATGTTTTTTTAGGGACCTGTTGTATTTTTGCCATCTCTAAGCCGAATTTCCCACTCCATTTTGTCTGCACAACTTTCACACAATTTTCATTGCACACTTTTCGGCTTGACACACGCAGCTGTTGCTCAAGTTTTTGGGAAAGCGGAGGGAAAGCCGAGGGAAAGCGGAGGGAAAGTGGGGAGGCAGTATGACTATGAGACAGTTTGCTTGGTTTGCTCTATAACTAATCTCGTTTATCACGATTGTCGTGTCACGCTCGCGTCATTTGACCCACACATCCACAACCTCTTGAGCTGGCTTTCACGTACAAGAATGCTTTTCCTCTGCCCCATTTCCCATTTTCCGCTTTTCCCCCTTTTCCCCGTTTTCCCCCTTTTCCGCCGCCGGAGCTCTGCCGCCGGCCAAGTCTGGTGCGAGTTGCAGTCGTGTTGACCATGTGTGACTTGGCCAACGGCTCCGTGCCACGTTCATTGTCATTGTCAACATCTTGCGGCCAACGGCGGCACGTAGCCTGTGGACCACCCACTTCCACCCACTTCCACCCACTTGCCACACCACCCACTCTAACCGCAATTTGCATTGGCTGCTGTCAAACGCAGCCAGGCGACTGCCAATTTATGAATGGGCCAACCAGGCAACCCTTGACCCCTGCAATATTTTATCCATTTTTTAAGCACAATAAAAATTGAATTAAATATAAATCAAAACCTCTCGCCGGCCGCTGCAAACAATAACCAAAGCAGCGGCCCTCAAAAGAAGAAATAGACAGGATGTGAAGGGGAAAATGGGAGGAAAAGATAGCCTATCCGAAGGATGGAAAGTATATATGTATCTGATAAATATGGTTAAATAATTGTATTTCCGGCTTAAAGCTTATACAAGGTGGAACAGCCACCAGAACTGTTCTTATCCTCTGTTATATGGATTAAAGTTTATAATTCTCGAGAACGAATAGCACTTATTTGGGATACATTATAAATATAAATATAATAATAGTATTTGGTTAAAGAATATAACTTTTATGTATCAGGTATCATTATTTACTGTACTTTATAAACAATGGCATTACTTCAACCGCAGCTGCACACAAATTTTAAAGAGTGTCAAGTGCTGGAAAACTTTTGCGAATACTATAATACCTTTTGGGAAGGGGTATCAAAATTTGGGGGGCTTGGAGAGAGAGGGGGGGAATTGGGTTTTTCGGGGCGCCGCCATTAACTGGGGCCGTGGAAAGTTTTCAACTTTTCGCAACCGCAAAAATTGCCACATGGTTTTGCGCACGGTTGTCTCCGTTTGCATGTGTGTGTGGGTGTGTGTGGGTGTGGGTGTCTGTGGGTGTGGGGGCTGACCATGCCACGCCCAGCGGCTGGGCCGTACGCCTTCCGGTTCGGCGCGACTCTTCAAATTGGCCACAAAAACCAAAAAGTGCCAAAAACGTTTGCAGGCAACAACGAGAACAACAAAGGCAGCAACACCAGCGAAATGCAACAAAATTGTTGCCACTCGTTGAACAAGTGCCGCGCCCCACTGACTCCGCCCCGCCCCCTGCCGCCCCTTTCCGCCCCTTTTTCCCCCCCTTTCCGCCCACTTAGCCACAAACCCCTCAGCGACGAGTCTGTTTTTTTGTTGTTTTTATTGAACTCACTGGCGGCAGGCGACAAAAAACTACGAAAGCAATTGCTTTTTGTCTCTTTTCCCCCTTCCCCACCGCCAGCCACGCCCCCTTTTTGTGGACTGACCCCTTTCCGAAATAAATATCCCTACCATATGTATGTATTTTTATGTGCATACATGTGTATGTGTATTTAAAGGACCGAAGTGGGCTTAAAACGTGATTTAATTTAATCACAAGTGATCGGCGTACATATACCGACTAGGCCGTCACCTTTTATTTCTTATGCAATAAAGCATCATAATAATAACTCATCATTAAAAGAACAAGTTAAGGTAAATATTTTAACCAAATGGGGCTTACAAACCATAACTGGAATACATTTAGTCGGATGGTAGAAATGGCAATGTTTGGATAACTTTATTTTTAAGAAATTCCTTAACCAAATTTTGATACCAAATGAGAATTATACCAAAATCTTATTGAAATCTCTAAATCTTATTATTATTTATTCTCATTTTATGAATTTTAAATGTTCTCATTAAAATACATTTTTAAGGTTTCGAAAGCCCTAATAAATTTATATATAAGTACAATTATTAAGAAAATTGTAAGCACAGCATTAAAAAATTAAAACAATTGCCACTATGAGTTCCTGATAAATTTATTAAAATATTTAAAAGAGTTGCATTCAAATAAACCTTTGAGCACCTGTACGTTTATGTGATATTTTTTAAATGCACCTGGTATTGCTTCTTATTTTAATATTTTTTTTGGCTTTTTCAACTTATATTTAACAATCCTTGCATTTTTCCCGCTGATGGGAGGTCAGGAATAATCGAATAATCGATATATCCGCATCCAGAACACTTTGCTTCCGACTCGTGTGCAGTTGTGTGCGTAAGTGCGAGTGTGTGTGTGTGCGCGCCGGTGTGTGTGTGTGTGTCGGTGAACGCACTTGCAACGGCTGCACTGCAAATGCGTTTCAATGAGCACCAGCAGCCACCGCCATGGATCCTGCACAGAGAGAAAAAATTGAAGCGGCTTTTAAATACATTTATTTTTTTTAACAATTGAAAGGATATTCTAACAAATTTTTATTGAATCAAAAAACAGGTAATTTGTACCATACAGTCTAGAGCTTTTTGTGTGTTTCCTTTGAGTTTTCAATAATGATTTAATAAAGAAATTATTACTATACCAAAATTTGGATCTACTTCATAATTTTCAGTATCTACTGGGAACAGAAGTGAAAGTTAATAACAATATAGTTAAGTGATTAAAAAAATTCAACTATATTTCAGCTGAAAATATTCCTTATATTTCTGTTGTACTTCTGGCGAACTCCCCATAAAATCTCTTTTTTAAATGAAACTCGTTTTCCGTCAGTGCAAAACTGCAACTGAAAAGGGGTTGGAAGGGGAGGCAACATGAGCCGGGAGTCTGCAGGCAAAGCTTTGTGTAAAAGTCATATCCATTGCGTGTTTTTGTCGCGTTTTTTCAAGCGTGCTGTAATTTTTTTATGTCCCCTCGTCGAGCTCAGTGAATCTCCAGGCCCCCTCCCCAAATGCCCCCACCCCGCCCGTGTTGTGTGCGGCTAGACGCATAAATATTCTGATTTGGCAAAAATTATATGCCTGTACGTGCAGCGTGGAGAACCAACCGATTCAGACAGTGGACCCAGGCCCAGGCCCAATAATGTTGCGAATTGGTAGAGCTTTGGGCCTTGTCCCAGGGACAAGGACTCCCAGGACAACTCCAAGCTGGAGCTCGAGTTCTCGCCCGCTGCTTTATGACAGCGCATATTTTACAAATGGGCCAAAAGCCTGTTGCATAAATTTAGCACAACACAAAGTCGTCGCGGCCAGTCCTTGAAAAAGTCCTCGCCTTTAAGCCGTCCCGTGGAGCAGGCCCACGATGGGATTCATTTGCATGTTTCACTGCCAGGACCCCCTCTATTTTCCTAGAATTTTAAAATGGGCCCCACTCGGCTTTTTCCGCGGTTCGTTGGGTGTCCGCGTTGTCGTCTTATCGCTGCCCTCATTGCCGCTGTCGGCCTGACGTCTTTTCTATTTTTCGGCGGTTAAGGTTTCCTGGGGGTGGCAAAGTTGCGAAGTATGGGGCCTTTATCTTCAACCGGGCCTGCCCCACAATGGGATGATATATGAGCAGGAGTTGGTGTGCATCCTCTAAGCGGGCAATTCGAAATGCCCCATCCATATATCGATTATTTTTGGGTCTATCAATAATAGTTTCCAACTGGAACTTGAAAAGTATTTAAATAACTTCTAAGACAACAGTGCGTATGAGTAATAATCAGAAGAAACCTTTTCATTATCTAATTTGTTTCAAGAACTTTAACATCTTCTACTTAAATATAAATACTCAATATATAGAACAAACAATGTGCAATGAAGGAAAACACTGCGTATGAGTAATACTAAGAATCATTTACATTCTAGGATCTATACAGACAGTATGGCTTATATAAGCAATATCTCTTGCTCCACTTTAATCGATTTTCAGATGACTTTCTGCTCTGCTTTGGCCAGACCAAAAATGTAAATGGTCGCAATCCTTAATATTTTATTGTCGCTAGTCCCGCGTCCCAGATTTCAGATTCCAAGTTCTTGCCCCTCGAGAAGGCGTCTTCTGCATTATTAATAATTTTTTAGATCTTCAAAGTTGCGCCAAAGATTTTCTATTTCGCTTGGTCCTTGGCCGTTTCCCCCTCGTTTTGCTGTGATTTATTTGGCTCGATGATTTATGTCGGTCGAGCGAGTTGCTGTCCCTTTAGCACCCCTTCCCCATCCCCTTCCTTTGGATCCCTTTTTGTAGCACTCTTTGTCTCTTTCTTGATGGGTCATCTGCACGAGGGGCGCTTAATAACTTTTGGCACTTGTTAAATATTTACAAGCCAAGCGGGTTTTATTGCGGCTGTGTTTGTTGTCTTAGGCCATCTCAATCCTGGCTAATCTAGTGTCTCTGCCTCGCTTTTGGTTAGAAAACATGTGCCTTTGCTTAAAGAATGTGTTCCAAAAGGCTTCTAGTTAACCTTCTTATTATGGCTAAGATTAGCCACATTTGTTATATAACTTTCTTAAAATATAAAGAAAAATATAAAGAGTTTAATTCATTATTATATACACTGGTCGGCATATGTATTTTGACAAAATAAAAGTTAAGTATACTCATAACTTGAATTTACTTCTTGTAAACTATAGGCATCAATGGAAAGGTAATTTCAATGCCGTTTGAATGATACAATACATTTCTTTACCCATTCAGTACTTATTGAAAAGGACAAATTTGTGTAAATCAACTTTTAAATTTTTTTTTCAAACTTTTTTTCTCGACTTGAAAACTTAAACTTTTTGATGCAAAAAGTTTCTTCAAACAAAAATAATAGTAACTGCAAAAAGAATTTTTCAAAAATCATTTTCCTTATATTTTTTATGATTTTTTGAAGGTGACAATGTCGGAAAAAATTTGTATGAAAAAGAGAAAAATATGGCTCAAATGCCTGTTTTTAAGCATTTTCAAAAATTCATAAAAAATATAAGAAAAATGATTTTTGAAAAATTCTTTTTGCAGTTACTATTGTTTTTGTTTGAAGAAACTTTTTGCATCAAAAAATTTAAGTTTTCAAGACGAAGAAAAAAGTTTTTAAAAAAAATTTAAAAGTTGATTTACACAAATTTGTCCTTTTCAATAAGTACTGAATGGGTAAAGAAATGTATTGTATCATTCAAACGGCATTGAAATTACCTTTCCATTGATGCCTATAGTTTACAAGAAGTAAATTCAAGTTATGAGTATACTTAACTTTTATTTTGTCAAAATACATATGCCGACCACTGTAAGTATTAATTATATGATGATGAGATGAATTACGAAATGATTGCTAGCAAAATAAGCTTAATTCTGCATTACGATTTATGTACAGTTCAGATTTCGGAAGTAATCAAGTTCCCAAGAAGGTTTTATCGGTACATCTACAAAACGGGTTTGTTCAAGTGCACTTTCTTGAGGATTTTTTAATGGGTTAAATAACCTTTTATAGGTAATCTCAATGGGATGTCGGGTCGTTGGCTCGCAACAAAAGAGACAACAAACATGGGCGGTGGGTAGATGGTGGGGCAGGGGGGCAGCCACTTGCGCGCGTGTCAGCGTCAGTTACAAAGTCCCCGCCCTGCCACTCCCCCTTTACACACACACACACACACCCAGCCCCCACCCCCACCCCCTCACAACGCTTTAGTTGTGTCTGCGCTTCCGCCATTGTCGCGCTTATCAACAGCATAATTTGTCTTGGCGTGTGGCGCAGTCACTCCAAGTCACACTGAAAGAAATTTATCAGTGCATTGTGGTTTTTCGCAGGACAAAAAAAGAGCTAAAGGTGCCAAAGAAATCTCCATAGGTTGAAAACCACATTAAAAGGCGTGCAAAGGTTCTAGAAACAGAATCACGTATTTTACAGCATACTTTTAGGCAAACTTTTTAAGAGATTTTAAATCTCTAGATATATTTGATATATATTTTTATTGTGTGGATTAATTTTAGTGTTTTATACCTGTATAATAAAATTTTAAATTAACATTTTCGAAATTATCTTTATAAAAACGAATTAGAGTGTGGCCAAAACACATCTCTCTTTCGCACTGCACTGTCTCCGTCGCACGCCCTATATAGCCATCTCGTTCTGGCTTGTCTTACGCCAAAATTGTTGTTTTTCTCACGCTTCTCCGGGTTTTCCCCTCTGCCCTCCTGGAATTCTAGCAGCCAAACTGGAGTTTTCCCCATACGCTCGAGCGGTAGCGATGTCATGTCTATGGCTTTCTCCTCGTCTCCGGCTTTTGGCCATGGATTTGAGACATCCCCTGGCCCCTAACCCCCTTTCCCACGCCACTGTGTCTCCACATTACATACGCAAATTGGCAGCTTGCTGGTTTTTGTTAGTTTCAGTTGGCCAAAGCAATTGCGACTTCTTTGCCGACACTTTTGATGGGTTTATGCGGGATGTAGCAAGGGTTTGGCGGCAACTTGTGCACTCCCACCACACCGAGTACATACCCATTTGTGGGGAACACGACTACTGGGAGGCAAGTAGATGTGGATCCCAGTTATAAGCATAATCTAAACAAATTGATCGAGTTGTCGCGAGTCAAGCGAGGACAGGGAAAACTTGTTAGGCAACTGAACTACGGGTTCGGTGGGTGTTTGGAGGTTGGCAGTGCTTAAAGTTGGATTATTAAAGAAATGGCAGCTCAAGCCTCCATTAAACATTGGTAAAACCACCATCGTAGTCCTTTTCGTGGGTAAAAACATGTTGTAAATAAAAATACAGTGTGGTCAAACGCCATATGGTAAAGTGCCGATAGTGTTGGAAAGTGCTTTGTGCTGCGTGGGATCTTAAATGCTGTCTTTTATGGCCCTTAATAGCAGATTTGTGCCCACTTAGTTTTATTGAAGGCCCTGTGAGATGATAATGTTCGCTTTTGGCCTTCTCCTCGTTTCATTCTTTCTCTTTTCCCCGCTGTTGCTGTCTCTTTCTGTTTGATTGCCGCCCTCTCTTTCGCTCTGCCACTGGGTTGACTTTGTTGTTTGCTTGCTTAAGCAATGAGTGCCCTGGCTTCCATATATCTCTGGTGATATCTTCTATCTCTGCCTCGTAGCATCCATACCCCGCCCCCCGGCTTTCCACCAGCGCCCTCTCATTTTCCAGCCCCCCTCGACCCCTCGCCCCTTTGCCCCTTTGCCACCGTGGAACGTGTAATTTCCTTTCAAGTTTGGTGTCGGACTGGCAATTTGGTTGATTGCTTAATCGCATCACGATGCCGTCGTTGCGAAATCAGCTCACTGCCATTTCCCGACGCCACGCCCCCCGCCTAACACTTTTCCGCCCACCTAAGCCCCCTTACACACACACACACACACAGACAGATACAAACACGAGCGCATCTATACAAAAGATGTCGCGTATAATTTAATGACTTTGTATGCCTTGAATTTTAATGACAACAACAGAACAGAACAGGGCAGAACAGGAGTTCCCCAGCCCCTTGTCTATATCCTGGCTGAAAGGATAATGGATCAAGTGGAGGCGGCGGGCAAACAACAAGCGACACCACAAATTGCAACAGACCAAAGAAGGGCCACTGAGAAAAACGATCTAGTATCTATGTGAAAATGTAATCTCAATTTAATCTAAATTTAAGAAAAAAGTATAACATTTTATACAAGAAAGCCTTATATGAAAACTAAAAAAATAAACTTTAAAATTAAATAACTACCATAATGTAATATTCAAGATACTTAAGATTAAAAGTGATAAATATTGGTATGAAAGAATTATGAAAAAAGAAAAAGGTTAGGTTCAAATAAATAAAAAATAAATAAAAGGAATGTGCTTGAGTTAGGAACTTCAGTTTCAACATGGAAAAGGATCTTTGAAGAGGGGACTTCGAAAATAAGTAAAGTGGCCATTTGCTTTCCCCAGTGCAGCAGCAGGAGCAGCAGTAGCAGCAGCTCAAGTTGAAGATGAAGACCAAGATGCAGGACTCGAGCGGAAAGACTAGTGGGTGGTTGGGTGGTTGGGTGTTTTGTGGGTGGCAGTGGGTCAGTGGTGGAGTGAAAAGGGGGGGGGGGGGGAAGGGGGATGAAAGTAGAACTAGCTGAGCGGCAAACATTGCCATGCATGACACTGACTCCCGTTGTGTAGACAACGGGATTTGTTTTGTTTGCAGCGCCGATCTGACCAAGTCCTTTCCACCATCTAACCAATCCCCCTTCCCCCGCCGCTCTCTTATTCCAACCCCCCGGCGACTCCCTTTCACGAGTGGCAAAGATTTATGGCTTTATTTGTTCATGGTCCTCGCCCCCGAATCCCCCTGCCCCAACTATATGTCCCTCTGTGTTAGTGTTATTTTTTATGTGGACATCGCGATGCGACTCAAAATGCGCAATGGACATGGACGGCACAAGAAAATGGATGGCGCAAAGGGGGGTTGGGTGGCATTGGGGACCGATAATAACCCCCTGAAGAGATGGAACTAGAAAAGCGCACAGTTCAAAGGAAAGTTCAGATGGCCTGCAATTTCATAGTTTACATTATGTGATATAAGAACAGAAGTCAAGGATATTAATTGTAAGATTGTAGGAAGGTCTATAAAGATTTGATTCCATCTGTAATCTATCAAATTTTTTAAAGGCTTATAAAAAAATACCTACTTAAAATAAGTAACTTACTCAATACTAATAAATATTTAAATAAATAAATATCGATTAATGAAGAAATACATTTAGGGTAATGCCAGACTTATGCATTCTAGAATTTAAAACCGAAGTAGTTAATTTCCAAGATCGTTTTGAGCCAAGGACTCAAACTCGATACAGACACACACACACAGATGCAGGACATTCCCTCGACCTCCGCTTCCGGGTTTTCCTCTTGTTTTCCTTTCTTTTCCGCTCTCCACGCTTTTCCTTTTGCTGTTTGGCTGCTTTGACTTTTAGCCCGGCGCTCGCTTCCTGTTTATTGACTTGTCTCTCAATTAAGTTAGAAACCCCCACCAACCGCACACTAACAAGCCCCCACACACACACACAGGCACACACACACACACACGCAGGGCGGGAAAAATGTCGGATGACATTGCGTAGCCGTGTCCTTTTCCTGCCCGTTGTCTCTGTACGGATTTTTCCTTGTTTTTTCTTCTTTTTTTTTGTGTTTTCTCCTCTTTTTTCCTCGCAGCGTTTCCAATCTCAATTAATTTGCTCATAAATTTGTTGCCAACTTGCCGGCAGCCCGCCCCTTAACCCCCCTAGCCCCCTTCGCCCCCTTAACCCTCCACTGCCCGCCAAACTCAAATGATGGTCAGACTGCCTTGAGAGTTGTCGCTGTCGCTGCTCGTTGTCCTTGTTGGTTTTGCTTTATGTCCTGGCAACTTATTTTAGTACCCTGTACCACAAATAGGTGCCCAAGATTAGAGGTGTTCAGGAAACAGTTCGATATTATAAGGTATTGGGCAGGAAAAATGGAATAATTGTATAGGTATTATCCCTTTCATCTCCTTTTCTTTTTTAATCAATAATAAATGTTTTATTTATGCTATTCCTGATTTTATTGCAACTCCTACAAAATAAAAATTGACAAAATGTTGGTACCATCATAAGTTAGTATATTTATATTGTATTATTTATTTTTCTTTATTATTTTTAATTTCTAGATATATAGCAACCAATCTGGTAAGCTTCTTTAAGCAATCTTTGATTAACCTAGAAAAATGTCCCCCAAAATGCAGAAATTACTGGGTATTCTTTAGGCCAAAGCCAGGGCCAGCTAGATTGCAATTTTTCTCCTCTTCTCCAATTCGAAGGAAAATTCTGCTTTATTTTTCCTGTTCTCCTTTTTTATTGTAATGCCATCTTATCTGCCTCGGCTTCTTCTTCTTCAGCTCGGTTGATGTATTTGCCTTGGTTTGCTTTTGGGGCTTTCCCCGACTTTCCCCGGCTTTTCCTTCGCTTTCCCTGATGGCCTTGTTTTTTAGCCTTTCTTTTATGTATTTTAATTTATGCTCGGCTTCTGTCCTGTTTTTTATATGCCCCGGCCAACGTTGATTTCTATCTATTGAGATTGAGACAACATTCTACTTAAGGACAAGGAAAATAATGGCAAAGTGGGGGAAAATGTCGTTTTTATGGCGCTTAATTAACTTGGCTACCATTTTCTAATTGCTTTTGCTGTCTGATTGACTTTTGTTTATTTATTGTGATTAGAAAATTGCCTTAACAGCAGCGGTGACCGCAGTAGAAAGGTTTTCCCTTGCTTTTAAGGGGTGAATTTTTCCGGCGACCAAAAAAGGTTTGGCGGGCGTTGGGGGACATATTTGCTGCTCCATCCGGATTACGGATGACTTTGAGTAGCGCTAATGATCGCACAACCCCCCAAAAAAAAACCAAAAAAAATATTTTCCTCCATTCCGGGCTCTTTGTTTCAGCTCCTTTGGCTTTTACTTTCCACTGACTTTGAAATGCGCAGATTTATTGCGACAATTTGTTTAATGACAGGCATTTATTTTGATGGCGCCATTCCGCATGTGGGATGTGTGTGCAAAGGGTTCCCGGTTCCTCATAGACATCTAATGAGTGTGGGTCCGCTTCCTGGGTCCCTTTCCCCCCGTTGCCACTGACAATTTAATTATTTTAAGCCTCGCATCCCTCTTCACACCCCTCGCTGTGTGCGAATCCTGCGGATGAAGACATCCAAAGTAACCAAAGTTTTTCCACGAGTCACTCTCCTCGGGCTGAAAGTTTTGATTCTTCTCCGGGGATTTTCTGGCGAAAGAGTAGAGGGAGGAATTATTAAAATAAAGACATTAAGTGCTCTATTCTATTTAGTGGATGTAAGCAGAAGAATTTAAAATAGTACATAAAAGCCAGTTTTATCAAATAATAATGTATAGGAAAATATATTATCTGGTTATATCACATTTAATTAGAAGAATTCAAAATAGAATTTCAGGACTAATTATTTAAACATAAAACTAAAGAAAAGATTTAGAAAGAATTATAAGAAATATATTTAATGAAAGGAAATATAAATAGTATTTAAAGCTGGAGGTTGTACTACTTTTCTGGTGAATGGGTAGATGGAGAAATTATTAAACACTTTAATAATGATAGATGAGCTTGAGAATACTTTCCTCTTTAATCAGCAGAACCATCATTTAAAGCAAAGCAACATTAAGTACATTATTTACTCAACAATAAACCACTAGTTCATATTTTTACAGAAGTGGAATAACATCCAATTAGGTCCTTTTCCTTGACATCCATTCAGTCCCCTTTAAAAACTCCCGCCAACTCTATAGTATTCCTTATCCCGGGCAAATTAGCCAGATATCATTTGCACAGCCTTCGCCTGTCAGGATCCTACGAAAGAGGGGGTTGTGCATAAGGGTTCTTGGTCCTTTTTGTGTTCTGAGCTGCTAAGCAGGGGGAACTCTGCTTATTTGTAAACGATCAATCATGCAGTGCAAATGTGATGACACCGAAGAGGGCGGGGGCGGAAGGTCCTGGGGGCGTGGCGTCTTTATGTCCTTCACATCCAACCCGCAGCGACAATTTATGCGGGGTACGAAAGCGCCGTATAAGGCGCATATAATGATATATATATGCTTCTTTTTACACAACTGAATGTAATAACGAGCAGGCGCTTGGGGCAGGAGCTAAAAAGAAGGAACACTTAACGAAAATATACACACTATAAGCTATAGGTTATAAAAACATTAAACTAGGCAATTTCAGGTGTTTAAAAATAAATATTATTATTATTCGTGTTCCAAAAAACAGTGATAAAGTACTTTTTAAATACAAGGCTCAGAAAATCAAGGGATATATTTTTTAAAGGTTGTGGGCTTCTGAAATTCTTTCTACCTTGGTTGGAACTTATTATTCCGATTGTATTTCTTTTATTTTAGACACTTCCCCCCTGTCTTATTCAAGTGTATGAGGGGGGAGGGGGGGGAAGACTTGAGGTGGGCAAAAGGGGGTGGGGCTGAAGCAGGACAACCAAACAACTGAACAACCAACAACCGACAACGACGATAGTTGTGGCACATATGAAGACAAGGGTCTGTCAAATACAAGTTTCTGGCGTGGCCCAAAGCCCACGCCCCCTTTCTCAGTCATCGCCACCCCCTTTTGGGCGCAAAAAAAGCAATGTGAAAAAATGGAACCAAGAAAAATTGAAGATGTTTTTAAAGCCGGCACACAGACAATATTGGCAGACTGGGGTTGGCCAAAGGGGGTGTTATTTTTCTGGGGGCTGCGGGGTCAAGGGGTGGCAACAATATAAGAAGGCACACACACACATACACACACGCACACTTCTGCCTTAAATTGACAGTACACAAAACTGTCAAAAGCAGCAGCTGGAAAAAGGGAGGGGGTGGCGAAAATTCTGCGAAATATATGCGCGTGTTTGAGGTTGAAATATTTTTTTAAGGACCCCCTCTACACTCTTATGGTTTTAACAACTTAAAGTGTAAGCAAGGGCTTGCCCTAAAAAAATAAATATTTAGTTAAGGTCCTTTTAGAATAGATAGATCATTTTCTTATTTCAAATAAATGCAAGCTTTCCTTTCTTTAAATATTATCTAGCCCACTAAAGCCTCTCTTAAAAAAACTAGGGTCTTCTCTTTAAAAAATCATAGAAAGAAAGTAAGTTCATGGGTCGAGAAAGCCTTGGTGGTGGGAGAATCCTCGAGCCGAGGCAATTCTTCGGATTCGAGATTCGAAAGCGTCGCTGGGCGAAAGACAAACATTTGCGTTAGTCTGCCAACTAGGCAGAAACTTGTTGGAGCACACGCACAGCGAACAAATGAAGTTGCTAGCACAGACACCACCCCCTCCACCACCCACTTCCGTAGACGACAGCCACATTTTTGGCAAACAAATGCGAAAACAACGACAAACTACGCAAAAAAGTATGCTATACAAATATGCGATGTGCGCTTCCTGCCTGTCTGTGTGTGTGTAAGTCCCTCGGTGTGTGTGCGCCTAGTTGGGGGAGTGTGTGTGTGTGCGGTTGAGTGTTTACATATATTATGGCCAGGATGGAAGGCAAGGCAGCCAATGCGTTTTAGAACGCCACATTAACTACACAACGTTTTGGGGCCATCCGAGAAACCCATCTACACGGAGAGAAAGAAGCTCAAAATTCCAACTCCCAATTTTCAGCAAAAAAAACAGTATTTTGGCAGACGTTTGGCGAAATAAGGTCAGAATAGAGAGTGCCATACCTCGTTGAGCTCGTAATTTAATTTCCAATCGATTGGCATTGAAACCTGGAAACTTTAATTTTTGACCATTTTTCGCAAAAATAGATGATGTAACCCCTTATGAAAAATGCGAAAATCGGTCAAAAAATAAATTTTCCCAAAAGCAATGGAAATCGTTAGCCCAGGTTGTTAGCTGCTCAAGACAGTTGATCTTTCAGCTGTGCGCCTCGTTTTTACCAAGTTACGATTGAAAAACCGACAAAAATAGGGGTGTCTTTGTCCAAAATCCTACTACCAATTTTTCAACCAAAAAAGAGGTATTTTGGCAATCATCTTGCGAATTAAGGTCGGAATCAGAAATGCCATACCTCGTTGAGTTCGTAATTTAATTTCCAATCGATTGGCATTGAAACCTGGAAACTTTAATTTTTGACCAATTTTCGCAAAAATGGATGATGTAACCCCTTATAAAAAATGCGAAAATTGCTCAAAAAATAGATTTCCCCAAAAGTGATCGAAATAGTTAGCCTAGGTTGTTAGCTGCTCAAAAAGGTCGATCTTTCAGCTGTGCGCCTCGTTTTTACCAAGTTACGATTGAGAAACCGACAAAAATATGGATGTTTTTGTCTGAAATCCGACTACCCCTTTTTTGCAATATAAGGATAGCTGTGCGCCTAACTAACGCCTTACTTACGACTAAAAAACGACGTTTTTTGATATGCCAAATGTTCCAAATAGATTTTGTATACTAAATATAAAACAGATAATATAACCAAAAGGGTAATAACCTTATTTTTCTCAGTTTACAAAAAGGGCGCACGACAAACAGAAGGACAAGTGATAAAAACTCACAAGGCAACAGCAAAATGGTCGTCATCGTCAACATCGTCGCTTTTCGTAAGCAAAAATATGAACAAAAAAAGGGCAAAACAGACAATGGATATTCTTAAAAACTGGGCAAGGCCGACTGCCAAATGATCTAACAATCCAGGCAGACCTCAGAAATTGTAATAATGAAGACTTTTAATCCCAAAAAATTTTATTATTATTTGTGGGAGAAAACGTGTAAATGAAGGTAAACTATATTTTGGTAATGTAATCACCTAGGAGTCGTGGTTGCCCTGGACTTGGGAGTATGGATAATCTGGCAGCTCTCACCTCGAGGCGAGTGTCCTAAATGGTTCACGTCAGTGGCAGGCGAGGGGCCAAGTGGAGCAACTAATATTCCGTAATTCCACCTCCCAACTAGGCTCCTCCATGTCCTCGGAGTACCCGGAGTCCTCGGAACCGCCGTCCTCATCCTGGGGCCGAGTCGGCGAGTCTTGGCTGGCAAATGTTTATGATGCCATAGACGCTCGATGTCTGGCAGCGGATTTGGCTCATGACCAGCCCAGCCACTTCCCCACTCCCCCACTTTCATGCCCTGATCCCGGCGCCAGTGGTGAGTAGCCAAACCATATACATGAAGTAATAAATATTTATATATTTATAAGATCCTCCACAACTAATTATGTTTTTATAATCTACTTAATTTCTTTAGTTTTTAATAAGTATTTTTATAAGCAATTAAAAAACCTCACACGTACCCCAGTTACCATACAATATGGTCATCTCTCAAATAAAGCATAAGATTCTTAAAAATATTAAAGCTGTGCAATACCCCTCAATATAAAATATTATGACTGTAATCGAATTTCTTAAAGATACTTACATACTTGTACCAAAAAATTATAGCACTAGCCTAAAACATAAAATATATTATTTTTTACGTGCAGTGTACATATAAGATAAGAAAAGATTTTTATTTATATACCTTTTTTTAATATATATCTTTTGGAGGTTGAGTTATAAAAACATTCTTCAAAGGCTTAAACCAATATGAAATGCGTATTATAAAAAAAACAAATATGGTCTTCTTTGTGGATGATTTAAGTGGGATATATGCATTGTAAAAATGCTTCTTCCTTTTAAATAAATAAAATTAACAGCTACCCTTAATATTTTCCTTCCCAAAATAAATAGATAAAATAGTCAAGATGACAGATCTGATGTGCATCGCATTTTTATGCCGGCATTTCGCAGTTTAGCCAGCTCTGCTCCTGTCGCTTCCTTTCGCTTTTCTTTGCCTGCATGGAAATTCAAATTCTTATGTCCCCCCCCCCCCTCGCTTTTCCAGCCCGCTTTCGACCCCCTCCCTTGTGTACTTTTATTCTGCCATTTGCCATTTGCTGTTCACCATTCACCATTCACCATTTGCCGGTTGCCCATTTTTGTTAACGTAATGATGCGTTATGCTCAGACAGCTTAGCCATGGATGCGTTTTCTGAAGGGGGTTGTGGGTGGAGTTGACCCTCTAGGGGGGGGTGCGGGGGCGTGTCAAGCGGTTTGCTGAGTTTGCTTTTAATTTCCGTTTGATTTGCGCCACTCCCACGCCCTGGAAGCTGGAAAAAGTTTGGGGGCGTTAATGAGGGAGCAAAGGAAAACTTTGGCTGCATGTCACACACACACCGCGAATGTGCATGTGTGCACAGGGAAAAATTAACATAAACATGGGCAATTATTTTATAACATGCCTGGCATTTAAAGATACTCAGCGAATCTTTAATAAAGTTTTTATCTTTTTGGAACCTATTCAAATTTTAATAATCATTAGGGAATATTACTCTTCTTTTCGGGATGGTAACATTTTTGGTTAGGATTGCGATGAATTTTTTTTATTGGTTTTTTCCCAGTATGCCTGTGCCCTCGTATGTGCGTTGACCAAAAGGGTTTTAGTCAAATTTTAAAACAATTTCATTTAGTTGCGGATAAAAGAAACACAGAGTGTGGCGGGCAGGGTGCTGGAAAATAAACCAAAAGTTCGGCCATGCCATAATTTCTATTGGGCCAAACTTTTGGCCAGCGGAAACTTTGTCGTTCCATCTCTGTCTATCTGTATCTGTATCTGTCTCCCTTCCTGCCACGCCCCCTGCCCCCTGGCCCCTCTGTTGACTTTGATTGCCGGCTATAAAGTTGCATATTTGTATTTGGCTTGGCCGTATCACTTGCTGCCTGCTGCTGCTGTTTTGATTTATTAATTACAATTTATATTGTCGCATCCGGCAGGACAAACGTGGCCCTGACACTCGACAAGGACCGCAAAACAGCAAGCGCCCGGAGTTTCCACTGGCTGGGAAAACTGGTTGTGTGATGGCAGGGCCATCCCCGAAAGTCCTGCTGAAGGTCCTGACAGAAATCGAACTGAGTTTGGCCCAGTTCATGCGGTAATCAGATTGTTTGTCGGCTCATCAGGCCGCACTGCATTATATACATATGTATCTGAGCAGGGTCTTCAAAGGCAGATACTTGCAGGCATTTCGGAACCTGATTAGCCCCTAAATCCATGGGGGTCCGATGCCCACAGACGGAGATGCATAATGCCCTGCAAGTTTCGATTGGCAACTTGGGATATTCAAAGTTGAAGTGGGTTTTTCAGCAGGATTTTTTTGGATATTCATGGGGCTTGGAAGCTAAAGAACTAGTGTTCATTAAAAGAAACGAGTTTTACTCAACTTAAAAACAACTCCATATTTTGTTGATTTATAAAGATACTTTTCGATTCACTCAAGTTGAAATTACCTTTGGCCAGGGCAAGGAAATTATTTTCCATTCGAAGCTGGTAGCACAAAATTTGCCTTCGGTTCCATGAAATCATTTTAGGTCTAAAAGCAATAACAGCCAAAATCCCAGAAAATCCTGTTTTCATTGGACCGAAAACTTGACGAGAGTGTTTGTAGCTCCAAAAAGAAAAAGCTACCGGAAAAGCAATGAAAGTTTTAATAAATATCATGTGCTCTGGGTCGAAGTCTGCATTTTGCTATTTTCTATTTCTCAATAAGGGAGAAGAAAATGCCTAATTTTCCTTCTCAAAGTTCGATTTTGGCCCGCGGCATGCAACATATTCGCCGGCCAACATGTTCTAATATCCATTCGCCTTACCCTGGTTCTTCCACCCACAATCCACCCCGTTTTCCATCCATTTCCCGACGCTGTCATATTTAATGTTGTCCTAAGACCATTCACGAAGGCTTTGAATCGTTTGAGTTTCAGCCTGGGCAGCTGCGTGCCGTGGAGTACAAAGCAAAGAATGGTCTGATTTTCACTTTCCCGCAGCTTTCCGCACTTTCTCCGCCCTTTCCCCGCCCAGTAAACTCATTTCGAGGCTTTTGGGGTTTTAATATGCTCAAGGATTTATTTACCAGGCCCGGTCTGCCACTGGGCTCTGATTTTTCTATCACTTGGCCAAGCCATTGATGCCCATTGTCGTCTCTGAACACTTTGAAAAGTCACAGAAAATCATTTTATTTAAGTATGTTTCAGATCCATTTTACTTGTAGAAGTATTAGTTTTCATAATATAATTGTTTTCAGCTCAAGCAGAGCAAAAAATTGTGGCTTAGAAACCGTATTTAATGGGTTAAAACCGAGTCTGGTCAACATTTGCAGCCATTTCCCAACAATGTGGTATTGATCATCGCCTGTTGAGAGACTCCCTTCTTTTTTTTCAGTGGGGTTTTTCTCGGTGCTCCACTTACTTTTTTTTGTGATTTTTTGAGTATTGTCTGACTTGGCCAAGATGAATTGCCCTTGGGACAATTTTAATTTAGTGGCGCGCTGCTTAAGCAAACTGTAGTGGTTGTCCTGTCTTTGTTTGCTTCTAATTATTAATCCGATTTATTCTGCTCACCCGGCCTCCTTTTGGCCACAGCCTGTCCCAGTCCCTCTGGGCCCACAAATGGAGCTCCATAATGAGGTACACTGGAAAAAAGGCCATGGTAATAGGTAAAAATAATGTTAAGTAGTTCCTGATACTAAAAATAAGGCTATCAAAATTACTTAAAATATTTAGTTATATTTTGAATAGGCTATTATATTATTTTTTATATTCAATATATATTATAAAATCTAAATAAAAAACATATATCATTCTTATTAGTTCTGTTTATACGCATGTTTTTTAACCTTGTTTAAGCTTAGAGCTTAAGTTTACCGCTTAGACTATCACAAGTACTTTTTAAGATATGATGGTATTTTCATTACTCAAATTGATTTTTTACTACAGCATCTTAATCAAACAAATTGAATTACTAGAATCTATATAATTCTTATATCCTTGAATAAAAAGTACATCTGAAAATTGTATTTTATGATATTTTCAATTTATTTTAACTTCTTCATTGTTAAAGCCTCTAAATAAGTATCTTTTGAATCGCTAGGCTCAATCCTAAATCAATTATATCCAATTCGGTTTGCTTATATATAAATTCTGTAATTATCTCGCATTTATATACGATTTTTTCCTGTGCAGCGACTAGTGGCAATTGCATCGGCTTTAAGCAATCAGCAGGTGTATGATTTTTCGGACATTTATTCGAACGGCCCGCTTTTCCCCAATTGTTAGCCACCTGAATTACCTGTGTGTGTGTGCTCAGCAATGTGTGTGTGTGTGTGTGGAAGTGTGTGTTAGCCACGTTCAGTTGATTGGAAGCTGGGAGTCAGTCAATTTGCTGCGCGTTTGCATTTCAATTTGTTTTGAAAGGGCCGCTTAATTGCTCGAATAAGTGCCGGACAAGAGGGGCTTGCGGGGTTTTCGGGGGTTAGGGGTTAGGGGTTAGGGTTAGGGGTTAGGGGTCAGGGGTGCGCAACAAGGGCAGGGGCGTGGCTGTTGAGGATACTGAATCCAACTGGGAAATCGAGACAGCGATAGTTGCACTATTTATGATGCCCAGCAGGGCATTAAGCGGTCGTCGTTGAGTGCCTCGATGGCCATTTACAATTCCCCAAATGCCCCCACGAATATTGGGCATCCATATCTGTATATCTATGGCTCCTCCTTTATAAAGCAATTGGAATCAATCAAACCAAGGGCTCTAAACTTGTGGGAATTCCAATTTATTCGATATTAAGTGTGTGTGCAAATTGTGCTCTTTGTTAGTTGGAATGGTATGCTCCCCCATTTTCGATAAGACTCTTTAATTCTAGAAATTGCTGAATATGTCCATCTTTTTTTACATTTCTATTGGATTTTGTACAGTGCTGGGACATTTTCCTAACCGTTTTCCCCATTCTACCCCCCCTTTTACTTACAATTATAGAAAAACCATCTGTCCGGACAGTTCACTTGTCAAATTCATTATACAAATGTACAAGACTCGACTTTTGCGAAGATGGCTGCAATAAATAATACCGTATGGGGAAATCCACGTTCATTTTTCAAAAAACATTGCCGCAAGAGGAGGGTTCTCCTTGTTTTGGGTGGCAGATGGGTGGACGTAGTCTTCGTCGTCGTCGTCATCGTCATCGCCATCATCATTGTCATTGACGACGACAAATGTTGCCGTCTTTTAGGCGTTGACATTTGATAAATTAAACATTTTTGTACAGTCGCCAAGCTTAGAAGCTGAGCATTACGACGGGATGGGCTGGGGGATGGGGCAGATGGGGAAGGTCTCCGAATTTTTTGTCACTTTGTTAAATACATTTCGGCTTTATTTGTTGCCTTTGTTGTTGGGGCTCCCCCCGCCTTTCGCCCAACCGCTTTGAGTGTTGCGCAAATTAGAAAACACTTTTGACATTTGCCGTGCCTTTTGAAGGCCCCCAAAGGCGCCTCCTGCCCCCTTTCCCTTTCCCGCTGTCATTTTGTTAATTGAGCAGTCGCGCCCACGGCGAAAAACAACTGACGGATTGCACTGACGACTGGTTTCAGACACTCGGGACGCGAGTTTTGGAGGTGGAAGTGCTGAAAACTGTTGCTTAGAATTGCTCGGAATTTCGCACAGTTTACCAAACGGATTAGTCGATGGAAAATCCACTCATATTTTGAAAAAAAAACTAGCAGTTATCAAGCTGTCCAAAAGTATGCTCGGAAATCAGGCATTGGCGTATTGCTAATATTTCGTTGCCTACTTTCAGGCACTTGTACTTCAAACAAGCACCCTCGATAAATTCTCTATTCCTTGTTATCAATTCAATGCGATACTTAAACTCTATTCGTTTCATAATTTTGTCGAGATGATGACCAGGGATTGTGAGAATGTTGTTTTATACGAGTCCCCGTCGATTTGCCTGAAACGATCTGCAAAGTTGCGATATGTCCGCCGCTCAAGGACCCAGCTGCAGGGCACTAAAACCACTTCGAAGTGGACCTCAGACCCTCCAGCACCCCCCGGAAAAAATCCCATGGGTCGTAAAAAATATGGGCAGCATAAAAATACAAAATGTATTCGCCTATCTCAATATTTATTTGTATTCGCTGGCCATTTGCCGATGCTCTTCGATGCTGTTTTGTTTTTACAGCGCCCGTAAAATTGACCGCAAATGGTGGGTGACCCCGCCGCCTCCTGCGTCCTGCGACCCTCGGTTTTCCAAGGCGTCGCAACCTTGCGCCGAAAGTTTCGTTCAATGTCCGTTCAATTACACGCACGATTTCCGCTTCCTGTGGCGACGGCCCAGGGAGAAAACAGGGGGAAAACCATACGAAAAAGCGGAATAACGAACGGAAAACTTTTGCACCCAATACTTTTCGCTCTTTCGGAGTTTTTTTTTCTTTCTTTCCTATTTTTTGCTGTTGTTTTTTCGTCATCGGTTGCGTTTATTTGACAAATATAAAACACATTTTCACCCCAGATGACGACGCCATCATCATTGTCCTCATCGTCTTCGCAGGCGAGAGCAAAGTCCAGACGAGCATTAATAAAAATAATATTTTCGCAGGGGTAAAAAACAAGGACCTTCTGTGGAGGGTGGGGGCCCAGCAGGGTGCCGAGAGTCCCTGGCCCCCAATCCGCAGTCCTGAGTCCAAGTTCTGTTTGCCACTTTGCAAATATTTGCCAGTCGCGCAAAACACTTTTGGCCGTGGCCAAAAAGCAAGGAGGCTAAAGGCCGTGGACCTGCAGGACATGCGACTACACGGAAAACTTACGTTTCTACTTTGCAGATTGTTTATTTGTATAAAGGGTCTTGGGATAGAAAGACCTTTGTCTTGTAAAATGGAGCCATTATTTATTATTTTCTTTTTCAATCGAAATGGACTTCGAAGTCGCCACAGTTGTGATATTTCTTACAAAGGTGCGTAAAAGTATGCCTTTTAGGCAATTTTTTAAGTGATTTTAAAACCCACAGTATTGCCTTGGTTTCTTCTAATAGCTCCTATATGAAATATATTTGATTTAAAACTATCATCATATAATATCATATCATATCATAACTTATCTTATCATATCATATCCTATACCCAGAGAAAAGTCAAGGTTGTAGGACTTGCAATATAATGTGTAAAACACATATTTCAATATTATTTTTCCTGTGTATTCCTCTGCACCCCTCCCCCATTTTTCTTGTTCTATATATATTTTTCTCCGGCTTCCTGGGGTGTTGCATGTGTCAAAAAACTTTGCAAACTTCATTATGGTTATTTGCTCAACGCAGAACGTGGCTCACACACACACATGCAAATGCAGCGGAACGTTTTGCTCGGTCCTTTTTTTTTGGGGGGGTTTTTCTCGCTTGGCCAAGTCCAAGTTATTACCGTTAATTTTGTTTGCGCCAAAGTTTGGCTTCCCCTGCTTACTCTTCTATTTTCTGGCTTTCCGGGGCTTTTCCAGGGGGTTTTCCACGGCGCTGTGGGCCCGGCAGGCGCATTTCCTTTTAGACATCTCCAGGCAAGGACTTCCGCCGAAATGATAAATTATTTTGTTTACTTGCCATTCGGCAATCATTTCCGCTCCCGAAAGGGGCACAAATCTTTATCGATGGCCAATCGATTGGCGACCCCCGGGGTGGCAAATTGTGGGGGCGGCACCCGTGATTATTGTTTTTTAAATTTCGTTTTCAATGCCATGAATATTCATAGCCGCCCACATTACGCTTTTTGCGGCCTTCGCGTGTCGGGCATTCAAATGCATTCGATCGGAAATTTTGGTGAAAAATGTGCTTTATTTTGCGCTTCTGTGGATGGGGTGAACTCAACTATTTGCATTGATGAATATTCACAATCGAATTTGGTTGTTTTATTTTATTTTTAGGTTATCACTCTGTGCTGGTAATTATTCGATTATTGCATATTTCGTTGGATCGTTGCTTAAATATTGAATGTTCTAATTTTAAATCCAAATCACTTTCCTCTTGCATATTTATTATTGAGCATTTCGGGGGTAAAAACTATGTAAGCTCAAGTCTGCCCTTAAAATATGCAATCATATTTTCACAACATTTTAATGGACCCACCCATTTATCTATTTGTTTTTGCTTCCCACTTTCAAATGCTGCCGTTTGTTGGCCAATTGTTTCAAATGGAAATTCTATTTTATTCATTTCCATTCACGTTAAGTTGTTTCTTTTTGCGGCAATACAATAAAATGGACATGTATGAAAGGAAAAAGTGAAATATCAATTTATGCTATTCAAATTTTAAGCCAAACTGTTTAGTTTTCCAGTATTTGTTGCTCTAATATTCGTTTGTTTGGCGCCCCCTTCGATTTTCCTAACCCAATTCCCGAATTGTTTCCTTGGCCCAGACACAAACCAAATAAAACTACCCCTCGTCCCCGAAAAATCGCACCAAATTGCAAACGGAAAAGTGAATTACTTTGTTGTTGTTCTTCCTCCTCGAAGGAAGGGGAGACGGATAGCTGATTATTCAAGTTTTAATGATGTTACGCAGTCCAAGAACTCCGAGGAGCGAGGCGAAGGATTGGATCGTAATGCCCGGTTGACGGAGGCGGGGAAAAGTGCTGGAGCCAGATAGCCAAATAGTTTTTACGCGTTCTCAAGAAGCTTTTAACGTTTTAATGGATAGGCGGCCTTCGGCGAGGGGGGGGGGGGGATGGGTCGGGGTCGGGGGTCATTCCCCACCTATTTGGAGCTCAGCTTTTATGGCCGAAAAGTGCTGACTACTGGCCATTTTCCCTTCGTGGCCAAGCGAACAGTGGCTGTTTCTGTTTCTGTTGACATGAAACTGTCGTCCGCCATGGTCGCTGCACTGGAAAAAAAATGTGGCAAGCTTGTACTTCATTTTAAAAACAATAAAAATGGTTTACATTTTTTCAATCTATTATGTCGCATGCAATTTGAGGTGTAAGTAAATTAAATGGATATTTTTTTCTTTAAGAAAACCTATCTTCTCTTTTTTCATTATTAAATATATTAATTTTAATCTATAAAGCTTAGAACTTAAGATTCACAGAAGAAGTTAGAAGAATTAAAATTAGTTCCAGTCTATTGTTATTAAAATATTAAGCTATAAAAAATAAAAAAGGAAAATAAAACAGTGGATTCTAATCTATTCTATACTCTTTCATTCTATCCCCCTTACGATTATAATTTTATTGTAAGGCTTTCCTAGGCATATCTAAATTTATTTCAGTGCAGATGGGGTCCTTCTCATCTTCGGTGATTTCCATCTATTCAAACCCTGGCTACCCATCGTTGTTGTTGCTGACTATGGCCGTATGTTTGTGGTAAATGCTAACAGTTTTTTGTGTAATTGTCAACGGCAACAACAAGGGCTAAAACCAGCCACAACAAACGCACCAAGTACAACAAACAGGCCAGCGACAATGAGAAATAAAGTAAACAAGTAAATGAGCATGAGGAAATTTTCCGCAAGTGTCAGCACTTTTCCAGCGGGCAGAAGGGCAGAAGGAGCTGGGGGTGGCTTGGAATAGATTATTTCCCAGCCACCCCCCCTCTCAGCCACTTGCGTTTATTGAGTTAACTAAACAGCAACAACAATGCGGTGGCCCAAGAAAAACAAAACAACAACTCGAAAAACTCGAACCAGAAACAAAAAGAACTTGGCCAACTGTGGACACTCTGGCTGCGTAACGTTATTTCCGCTCAAGGATTAAGCTTTTGGCCAGTGGCAAGCAGGCGGTTTCACCACCCACTCCTGGAGGGGGGGTGGGGGTGGTTACCTGGCTACAGATGCTGCTGGATTATCGCCCTGCCTCCGCAGAAACGGAATGGCCAGCAAGAAGAGGAGCCACTGGCACAGCATAATGTGTAAGCAGGTGGACGAGACTCACCTGGCGATCCTGGGGATACCCATTGATACCATTGTCATACCAGTACGTATCCTCTTAAATTGTATCTCAAAGATCCTTGAGAAATGTTCAATTATAAGGTTGATAAATTTGAAATATACTTATATACAGAAAACTAGCCAATAGCTTTCAGAATTAAGTATTATGTATTCTTATGGGAAACTAACTATATTGAATTTTAGAGGAATTTTTAAGCTTCTTATATAATTCATTTTGGTAACCATAAGCATACGTATAATCACTACCAAAAATTGTCGCTGCTGTTCTCTTTTTAAAGATATTAGTGAATACAACCCTGATATTATTTCGAAAGTAATGTTTTATAACTGTTTGTATGATATTTTTTAAAATGTATCTAATTATAAGCTCAGTTCTTCTGGGTTCCATAGACTTAAAGATATATTTTTCATCGCCAAAATATCCTTTACAATTTGATGGGCTATACCATTTGGCATCTTTATTGCCCAGTTGAGTTGACCCCGATTACCTGTGGTCTTTGGCCTGCGAGGGTATCCGAAAGCCACAATAAAAATGTAAAAGGTGCGACGGTTGCGGTTGCGGTGGATCAGCATCAGCCCACCGCACCCCCACCCCTTTTAACCAGCACCCCCCTTGATGAGGGCGGAGAAAGAGGGGGTGGCTGCTAGATTATTCATCTTAGATAAAAGGAATCTTTAAAACGTAACCGAAACAACTACCAACAACCGACAACCGCTGACTGCGCAGCTTAACGGTTTTCCCCATGCACCTGTTGTTGTTGTTGATTTGTTGTTGCTGAAAAGTTGTTGCTTGTTAAACGACTGCTGTTGTTGTACTTGTTGTTATTATTATTGCTGCCACTGCTGATGCACAAAAGCGGCTTACAGTTTGACAAGCACTGCCTGGCGTTGCACCTCCCCACTCCGCCCACTAAACTGATTGTCAAGGCAACAGATATGTAGAGGGATCCAGCAGGAGATGGATAATGCAGAGAGAGAACGGGGAATAATACTTATCAGTCTTTGATCTATTACATATCCTAATCAACATTTTAAAAGTACCAAAAATATATGTTGTACTAGTGAAATACTATCCAAACAACATTAGTAAAGTTATGTCAACTATCAAAATAACCCCTATATCTTACTTATTTAATTATAAATTTCAAGCCTAAAATCAGGCCTTGTTGATAAATCTGCACTTCTGAATGAATGCGTTTTCTTAAACGTATCATAACAATGTTATTCAAATCATAATAAAGGATCTCTTCCCCCATTTTATTTGCAGTGTATTCCGTTATATAGCATCGTCTACTTAGTTAAGTTGTTATTTTTATTATAGACCGCCCCCGGCGACTGCTTGGGAAGGCGTGGCACATGCTATTATGACAACACAGCAGCTGGACGGAATCGGCAGGGTTGGAAAATGGGGGATGGAGGCATAAAGATTCCCAACATTTACAACAAACACCGTCTGATAATGCCCCTGGGATTGGATGGATGTAATGCTGGGGGAGGGGGTTTCGTTTAAAAGTGGAATGATCGGGGGGGACAGGTGAGGTTGGGGCAAGGAAAATGGCTGCAGGGAAATTGGGGGAGAAGCCCTTGTAGACCCCTTCATTTCATTGAAATTGAGCAGGGGGTTGTGGTCAGTGGAGGGGCTTAAGAAGGGGGTTTTTTGGAGAGGGGCTTCAGGAGGGGTCAGGTCCTAAGTAGCAAGTAACAAGTTTGTCGGGGGTACGGTAAAGTTGCATAAAGATAAGCTGCGCAGCTCGCAAATGAATGCCAAACACTCATCAAGTGTAATGAGTGCAGTGAATGAGTAATCGAGTGTTCTGATTTGATCATTTCGCCCCCCTGTAAACCCTCATTTTCCCGATTACGTAATCTGGTTCGATTTACCCGGATGATGTGATTTTCACTCATGCATATATGTACACTTGCCCACTCACAATCACATCACAAATTATTTATTCTACGCTTTGAATCTTGGCTCATTTCAGTGTGAATAGTTCCTGGATTGCCAGTGAATGCAATGGCTAATGGCTAATGAGTTTTGAAGGGATACAAATCAAGGCTTCACAAACTAATTTATTGAATAAAAGACAGATACATTTAAAAAGTGACTTTGGGTAAGTAGTTAGAAAATGCATGGTTTATGTGGTAATATTTAGCATATGAAATGTTTACTTGTTTATGTTTTTTAAAGTTAGTTGTGATGTTGATTTTCGCATTAAATATATTTTCTATATTCTTAAAATATTCGATCCCTTTCGCTAGATGGGCACTTAGTCAGTCACTCCATTCACTCACCTATTCACTCACTTATTCATTCGCCGCTTAAGCTTAATTTGCGAGTATCTGCTGCTCGCCTATTCATTCGCTCAATCAGTGAGTCATTCACTCATTTATTCACTGGCAGCTGGTTGAATGCCCGCCGGGCGAGTCCTGCTTCCGAACCGCTGTCAATGTCCCTGCCATTGTCCTTCCTCAGCTGCCATGGGTGGCGGGTGACTGGCTGCGTGGGTGAGCAAGGGGGGCAATGAAAATACCTGCAAGGAAATTATACGAAAACTGAACAAGCCAAAAACAACGGAAGGTTGTTATTTTAGAGTTCAAGTTAAAGTTAAGCAGCGCCCGCGGCATTCGACGTTCTCAACGCTCAGCCAGGACTTCAAAACAAGGACGAGTCCTCGCCGTGAGTGGGAGGACTCAGGGATCCGGAGATGCGGAGATGCGGAGATACGGGGACCCAAGGACGAGGACGAGGACGAGGATTGGGTAGATGCGACAGCAATGAAGTGCACTCGAGATGTGAATGGGCTGGAGTGTTTTGGGAGTTCTGTTTGTGTCCCCTTTTCTTTCTGTGTCTCAGTGCTGCTTGGCGAAAAGCTCTGCACTGGAAAAATATATGTTAAAATGTTATAGTAATCTATACTTGCATTTTAGCAGTGGAAGTGGAAAAGTATCTATGAGTTTTATGTGTATTTTAATAAAAATTTTCAATTGTTTCTAGCAGTCTCTTTATAAAGTATTTCAACTTATGATATATGTTTCAAATTTTACATTTTTAGATACCTCTACATGCACATCCTTAAGGTCAGATTGGGACACACTCTACCCCCGTTTTTGGCAGTGCACACCAGCAGCTAGGATATCCTAGCCCACGTTCCATCGACTTGACTCCCTTTTTCCCTTTCGCCACTCGTTACTCGTATCTTTGTGGAACAATTTTGCCTGAATGCAAGCGGCAAAATGGTTGAATGGGCGAATGAATGAATGAATGAGTGAATGGGCATATCCCTGCCAGCTCGTCCTGCCTTCGTCCTGCGAATTTTCCTATCTACTGGCCCATTCGAATGGCGCTGAAAAGTTTCTCTCACTTTGACTTAAGTGCTCCGCCCCCCTCTCAAGTGAACAATTCGAGTGTTTGTGTGCCGTTGTTGCTGCTGCAATTAGTGAAGAGCGCACTATTATTATTATTATCATTATGAATTTTAAGCAATCAACTGCGAGAGCAGCAACAATTAAACTTAAAGTTGGCGACTTGGCTCAAGTTCTCCCTTTCACCTTCCACCGCCCCTCTCGTAAAATGGAAAACTGAAAACTGAAAACTCGAAACGGAAAACTGAAAATGTAAACAGTCGGACCGCGAAAAGCTATGGAAATTGAATTGCTGCTCTTCTTCCTTATTTTTTTTTTTGTTTATTTTTTGTTGTTTTTCCTGTTTTTCCCGTATTTATTTTGTTGTTTACCTATGATAATTGTGATGTTTATTTATGGGAAAAGTCAAAAGTGGGGAAAATGCCAACGCGGAAATGTGCACAATTTCAGGGAAATTTGTTCTAGGCGAGTGAATTGTTTTTCCTATTTTCCCATTCATTTCTCTGTTTTATTTATATGTTTTTCATTTTTTCAGATGCTTTAATAGTTTGTTGAGAAAATGAGTGATTTTAATAGAACCCCTGTTTATTGTAGAGAAATGTTCATGCAAACCAGCTATAATGTTTAAATTTGATGTGATTGCCGTGATCAAAGTAAATATTTAAGTATATTTTGGTTTTCCCATCGAATGTAGGTTGATCCCGTAATAATGTAAACCAAGTAAAGGCCTATTTGTCAATCCATTGTTGGGGCTTGAATCCTATTTTACCATTCTTTGATGTGTATTCTTATCTTTTAATTAGACCGAGCAGAACGTGGCGATTTATGGGTGGCGAGAAAAGGGAAATTGTTGCACAATTAAGTAAACTTCCTTCGGTGCGGATATAATAAGGGTTTTCCGCCCATAGTTTTCTTTCTCTTTCTTATTTACAGCGCAATCAAATTTAACTGTTTAAACAAGCGATGAAAAGATTCTTCTTCTCACCCATGTGTATATGTGGGTGGTGCAGTCATAGTCATTGTCATTGCCAGGAAAAGTGGGTGGAAAGTGGGCGGTGGATTGTGGGTGGGCCTGGAAAATGCAAAACAATTTCAGGCGAATTAGCGTAATTGTCTCGCCGCTGCTGTTGCTTCGGCTTCTGCTCCTGTTTCTTCTGAGACAACGGAGCCAAGAGAAAGGAGAAAGTGGAATGTGGCAAGTGGCAAGGAGGAAAGGCGGCAGGACTCAAGCTACTTAATCCTCTAATTTGTGTGTCTCTGTGTGTGCAAGTGTGTGTGTGTGTGTGGGCCACGCCCCTTTTCTGGGCTGCCTCTAGCCCGGGCAAAGCAAAGTTTGCCCTCATTTATATGCAAAAATGTAAACCAAAAAATCAGCGAGAATGTTAAATCCAACAAAATGCATTTAACACATAAAAATTTGCATAGAAAGTGGCTTCGGTAAACCCTCTGCCGCCTTCCCCTGTACCAACACCCCACAAAACCCATTCCAGCTACCGAATCCGAATACCACACTATCTAAGTGCGAGCAGCAGAACAATTGAAGTTAATTTTATTTTTATTTTTATTTCCGGCACCCGCTACTTGACTATTATTATACTGAGCCTTAGAGTGTGTATGTGTGGCAGCCACGCCCAAGTTTGGCGGGCTAATTTGGCTCTCAGCTAACCTTTGGTTTAAATAGCCGTTCTATGCGCTTCTCAATATCTCTACTTGCTGACAAGAAATGAATATTTTATTAAAACCTAGTTGTTGGGCGCCTCTCGCAGTTTTATTCTGTTTGAAAATAGATATCAGTTAAGGGGCTTGTCATCTTATTTTAAACTTTAAGCCTTTGGTTAAAACGCGCCCTTCTACGCGCTTCTCAAAGTCTATAGCTAAGCAGCTAACCCATTGAAACTCGCTCCTCGAGATTTCTACTTGTTGGACACTTTTAACATTTCACTTTGGCAATGGAAATTTTCCCCATGCTTCCACCCCCTCCCCCATTTTATATTTGTCCATTTCTTATTATGTATTTGTAACCAATTGGTTGCCAAAACCCCTCCCGCTCTGCATTCATGCTCAGTCAATTTTTTGTTGCCACTGCTGCTGCTGCTGCTGTGTCCTTTGTGTTGTTGTTATTGCATGTGTTGAGATTCTCATGGAAATTTGCATACAAATTGCGTCTGGCGCGTAGGAAGCCGTTGGTTTTTGGGGGGCGGTGGCGGGCTATATGTACTATATGTACACACGGGCGAAGGACGGGGACATATGGCCCGACATGCGTATGGGGTTAACGAAGGGTTAACACAACACAAAAAACCAAAAACTAAAAAAACCAAAAACATATACATGAAATAAAACATTGCCAACAACAGCAGCACCTGACAACTGTCAAATTTTGTGGGTTACCATCGATAAATAAAATGGAGGACAACTTTATGGCAGCGGCGAGGTAGAGAAATTTCTATGACAGATTCATAGGGAGTGTTGGCTAACAGTTTTGAATAGCTACCAACTTTAAAAAAGAAAGTGAGAGATTTTTAAGGATCTAAGCAGCATAGTCAGTAAAAGTTCAACTTGTTATCTAACTAGACCACCTACTCAAATCACATAACTTGACTGAATCACATTCCATTGAAAACGCAAAAAGTAAGGCAATTGAAGATGGGCGACGGTGGCAGCATCGATGACATCATCTGGAGAATTAAGAACGGGGAGTATGAAGAGGTGGAGCGGTTTTTCCTGGCCGGATCTCATGATGTGAACGATCTGATGGGCGTCCGGTGCCCCCTGCACTATGCCGCCGACTTCGGTCAGCTGAAGCTGCTCAAGTTCTTCGTGCGGATCGGGGCGGAGGTGGACCGGAAGGACAAGTACGGGATCACCCCGCTCCTGGCGGCCATCTGGGAGGGCCACTCGGGTTGCGTCGATTTCCTGCTCCAGGTGGGCGCCAGTCGTTCGGAGCGGACGCCCGAGGGTCAGAGCTACGCGGATGCAGCTGAGCGGGACGACATCCGAAGTCTTCTGGTGAAGCAGTAACCCCTGGTTAATAGATCATTCTGAGTTTTGTAAATTCATAGTACGCGTTTAGTAGACTCTTTAATTTCTTCAGTTGTTGGTCGGTAATAAACATTATTTTAGCTACACACAAAAAAATCCATTGGTCAATTTAAGCAATTAAATAGTTTCTCTTGCCACAACAAAATACACATTCGTTAGTAATTTTAAAGTAGCTTTACTATGAAAAGGTCAGACCATTGAAGATTAAGCTGAAACAACACAATTAACACACCATCCAAAGCTGAATGTTAACGATGCCTCAGTATCTTTTTTGGCATTTTGTTGGTTCTCAAGGAACACACTATTTTTTAAGCCCATTAAATTTGAAAATAAATTGAATTACCTTCTAGTTTAGTGATGGAATGGCTCAACTTTATCGCCCTGTTTTATTCGTTAATGCTGGGAAGTATTAACAATTAAGGTCAGTAAGAAACAGTAACAAAATAGTAAGTTTTAGTCAGCGAAGTGCGTTTACCAACTACTCTGGGCCCAGCCGCCCTGAGGAGCCCAGCCGCCGGAGGAGTAGCTGGAGGCGCCTCCCGAGGAGTAGCCGCCGGAGGAGTGGCCACCGCCGTAGCCCCCGCCATAGCCGCCGCTCGAGCCGGAGTCGGTGATGACCTTGATGATCTTAACGTTGCCGCTGCTTCCATAGCCACCACCTCCATGTCCGCCGCCACCACCGCCGCTGTAGCCGCCTCCCGAGGACCAGCCACCGCCGTGGCCTCCGCTGTAGCCACCTGAGGAGCCACCTGCCCAGCCGCCTCCATGGCCACCACTGTAGCCACCGCCTCCGTAGCCACCGCCTGCTCCGGAATCGGTGATCACTTTGATGATCTTAACGGTGCCACCGCCGCCTCCGTGGCCGCCACTGTAGCCACCTCCGTAGCCACCACCGCCGCTGTAGCCACCACCGCCTCCATGGCCACCGCTGTAGCCACCACCATATCCTCCTCCTCCGCCGCCGGAGGACCAGCCGGAGCTAAGGGCACTGCCTCCACCGCCGCCGCCGCCCAGGAATCCCGCCTGGGCCATGCTGCAAGCCGCCAGTAAGCAGACGAAAACCTGCAAGAGATTGGCAGGGAGCGCGTTAATGGGTAGTTCAATCTTCACAAAGGCACACACAACAGAAAAAAAGGGATCACAAAAAAAATAGGGTTTCGCTTTCTACGACAGTGTTAATCCGCGATATTTAAAGCCACAACTTGGCGCACCTTCATGTCGAGGTGTCTGGTGTTTGGAGATGGAGATTGAGATTGATTTCTTCGAGAGGAACTGCGACTGTGTCGGGCTGGAAGGGCGATCTTCGACTGTGGTCTGCAGTGTTTTGGCCGCCGCTTTTATGGCCCGCTGGCTCGGATGCTCAGATGCTTGGATGCTTGGATGCTCGGTAACCAGCTTGGCTCACTTAACCCTGCCCTGCCCCAACTGGCGCGGCACACAGTGGGTCTAGACCAATCCAATCCAGGCGAAAGAGTTACAAAGAGATATTAATTATGCAAATATAACTTCAATAAATATTAAATATTAACAGACTCTTAATTATTAAATTTATTTAGTATGTATTTGTTAAGACGGTTCTTGATAACCTATGGCCATATGACACTTGCTTAAATTTCCAGCAACTGATTGGAATTATTTAAAAAAGCCATTGGATTTATTTATTTAAAAAGGTCATGGCTATCAAGGTTCTAACTCTGTATATGTACATTGTACATATGTTTAGATTTAATATATGCATTGACCTCATTTTTCTAGGTTGGCATGACCATACAAGTTACGTTACTTCCCAAGTTCATGACTTTTGATAATATAAATATTTATTAAAGATAATAAGGCTAAGAATTTAAATGTAGACTTGATTTTGGCATTTCCTTATTGCATCCCCAAAGCCCATGGAAATGGTAACACTGTGTGGAGTCTGCTCGTGTATGACACACTAATTGCCGGTCCACGCGATGGTCCGTTTGAGTTGCGGCATCGTCATTACCATTACCATCACCATCATCGCCGATGTCCAGCTGTCTGCATGAGGGCAACGGCCCTGACCCCACCCCATCCCTATAACCCCGACCATCTCACACCACACCATGCAAAACCGTACCATACCATACCATGCGATCTCCACCCGCGGCTCAGGGCCTCCAGCTAATTTATGTCCCGGTCTGTGTTGCAATCCAGGCCAACTTGCAGTGGAAAGCCTTCCCTATAGAGACACTGCATTTGCCCGGGTGAGACCATTTGATAGCAGGTTATGCAATTTATCCAAATCGACACAAAGTTGCAAAAATAATAAACAAAAGCTGCCCGCAGCCTGGTCCAATAAACTGGTGGTGATTGCTCCAACTAGTGGTGGATATTGCATGGGTAGAGTACCCAAGTCTTTAAAACTAGGTACTTATTGAGGGTGCTGAACTCCAAAAATAAATTAAAATTATAGGTAGATGTCGTTTTATGTGCCATTTTATTTAACATTCATTTTTTGCGGTTCTTAAGTAATATTTCGAGGAAGATTAAAATTAATTATGAATTTATGACAAGCATTCGACTTTATCAGTATACCAACATTAATTTCTCTATATCTTAAGAGAGTATGCCAAGATGTACCGCAAACTGCTGTACTTTTTCGTACAATATCTTGTATTTTTGCAGGTACCTTCGCCATCTCTGCTCCCAACACAATTTCGATCTTGATTGATTCGGCCAACGCGATCGGGGCTCCATTAACTCTTGGCCCGCAGTGGCGATGGGTCAAACAGAATGTTTATTAATTGTCCGACCCGCTAACTCGATTCCGATACTCGTTGGCCGAGCTGGACAGAGCCAACCTTCACTTCTCGATCTGATAGATGAGCCATACATTTCCCGCTGATTGTCGGTGATTTTCCATGCTCGACTAAATGGCCGGCGGCCTCACGATATAATGGCCGAATTTGTGGCTGGATTATCAAGAATATTTCGCTTAGCAAAATTAGTATCTTAAATTTGCACTTGTAAAAGATACAGTGTTAAAAACGAGCTACAATTAAAACACTCCATTTGATGGATGATTATTTGTTAATGATTAATGTAATTTATTGGCAATTTCCTATATTAGCAAGCCAGATACTGTACTAGAGAACATTTTTAAGACCAAGGCTGACTTCTGAAAAATAAGTAAAAATAATTTAAAAATAAAGTGTATTATTAAAAACATTTAACGATCATTTTTTTTGGTTGTCCACATTAAACTATGATTTTGTCAGGCTTCGAGTTGTATTATTATTTAACGGTGTCCGAAGTGTTTTATGAGGTCCAATAAAATTTTTTTAAGTCGTATTCACAGTGGAATAACAACATCATATTATCCGTAGTCTAGAAACAAATTTACGTAACAATTCAGTAGTCATTATAGTCAGTTGCATTTGACATTTGAAAAATATCTATGGGCTGGGAAATCGATTGTAGATCGAATTGGAAGCGATGGTAAATATGCATGGGATTATTATACATGCAATCTTAATTAGTTACCCCATCATCCGAGTATCCATTAATTAAGTCATAAAATATGTATGCTGAACAAAAAAGTCGGACCTCACGAATTTGAAAATAAAAACAAAACACGAAGAACCGAAGATTTAAATACGTTTTCGGCACCATCAAATACAATAAATATAATGATGGAAATTCACAACAAATCCGAGAGGCATCCGCAATTATACCTCTTGGTGGGGGAATTACTTATCTCACAGCATGGCGAGAATGGACATAATTACCACACGGTAATGGTTTCATTTTCATTACTAAGCTGCTGCTTAATACGATTTAACCTTGAGCTTAACCCATTTCGAACCGGGGGTACACAAATGGTTAAAGATTTTGGCATATTAAAAAATATATTTTGTTTACCAAAAATATCACCTATAGAGAGTACCAGAAAAATATTTGAAGTGCCAATCATGAAGTGATTGCAAATTAACAATTTGATTGTCAAAAATTTGACAAGAAATTAAAAAGCTTACTTCAAAAGTGATATGAAAAACTGGTTTTAAATATATTATGCAATTGCAAATCAAAAAGTGTCGCCAAATGGGTTAAGTGAAAGGCGGAACCGGCCAACAAAGATGCTCTGAAAAACCCCCGAACATGAATAATCACTTATTGGGCTTCCCAAGCGATACCAAAGAATAAGACAGTGGTTTCTGTTTTTTTTTCTATACATTTCATAAACAATTAACAAAAAAAATGGTTCCTAAGCGCACGCACAAAAAGCGTGCTCTATCTTAAACATAACTTCGTAGCATCAAAGGAGCCAATATCGCCGACCAACTCGAACAACAGGAACAAAAGAGTTGACATCAACGCACTGGATTGCTAGGGATCAGTTTCCTGGGATCTGGGCTCTGGGCTCTGGGATCTTAGTTCCAGCCGCCGGAAGACCAGCCACCGCCGGAGGACCAACCGCCGCCGGATCCGCCGGCAGACCATCCGCCATCGGCGACTCCGGAGCTGATCAGCTTGATGATCTTGACCTCCTCGGCCTGGTGACCTCCGTGGTGACCTCCGCCGCTGGAGTAGTCGTATCCGTGACCATGGCCATGGCCATGATGGTCCTCCTCCTGGATGACCTTGATGATCTTGACCTCCGAGCCATGACTGTGGCCGTGATCATGTCCGTGGTCGTGACCGTGGGAGTGACCGCCCTCGCTGATCACCTTGATGATCTTCAGCTCCTCGGCGCCATGGCCGTGACCACCGGACCAGCCACCAGACCAACCGGGGGCCGGCGCCTCCTCGCTGATGACCTTGACGATGGTGGGCGGACTGCTGGAAGACCAACCGCTAGATCCTCCAGAGGACCAGCCACCGCTACCGCCACCTCCGATGAATCCGGATTGGGCCAGGCTGACGCAGGCAATCAGGCAGATGAAAACCTAAACCAAAGATCAAGGATCAAAGTTGAGTATCTGATCTATGGTATCCATGCAGATTATATGGGTGCTGGGGACTTACCTTCATTTTGTTGTCGGTTCCGCTTAGGTTGAACTGGCACTTGATAAACGAAGTGGGATTGGGGAGCTGAGCTCGTAAACTGATGATAACACTATGCCCTGCGGCTACTATATATACGGTTGAAATGTGGGTCACCACGAAGAGAAATGCTGGCCATCAACTTCCCATTCCCAAATCCAAATCCAATTCAAACGTGACATTCGCTGACCCAAGCGATATTACTAATGCACCGATTTTTCCGAGAGTCTTAATCAGCCGAGGCAATTAATCAGGTGGCTCCAAAGGCCAGTGGTGACAAAATAAAAACTGTAGGTTACAGAGAAAAGCTATAAGCAATCCTAAAAATACACAAATATTTTATGCTGTTTGTCATTGAAAGAAAGTAGATAACTCTTTTTTCAAGAAGTGTTGTCAAAAACAAATAATTTCGAAATAATCTGATTTTAACAAAGATAATAATTCAGAATGCATTAAAAAGTTAAAGACAGTTTAGGCAGCACTGCAGTGCTGTTTTATTTAAATAATATTTCAAGGTAAGCAGAATGTAATGAGTAAATGTTTTCAGTGCTGCTTTGGACTCTTAACAAATATGTTAATACTTCCCATAAAGCATTTGGCTAGTCAACGCTGTTTCCAAACAGCTGGCTGCCCTGGGCGGAAAACACCTCAACAGTTGTTTCAACGTGTTTTTATTTTACCACCAACCGGTTTTCGCGATTCGCGATTTGCGATTCTCTTTTTTTCGCACTGAGCACCACACTTTCGTGCACCAAATTGGCAAGACACTTCAGATGGCCGAATTATGCAAATCTCCGCGTGGGTCAAAGTGAAAGAAGGCGAATCCGAATCAAAACCACTCGCTATTGCGTATGCACATCTGCTTAATTAAGCGCTAAAACATCGCCTCCGAAATGCGGAGAGCTGTCTTTCCAATGGAAAGACCATCTCGCTTGGGACAGATGATAAATATTTCCCAAAAACTCATTTGCCAACTTTCTATCCCTTGCTGGCATTGCACTCGTTAGCATAAAACATGTTTATTTTTATGATTTTTCACGCCAGACGTGAATCACATTCTGCAATGACGCCAAATATTTTCACTAGACTTTAAAGTTACCACATGGTGTGCATAACTAGATTTTTGGCCTTTACCCACTGATGAAGTGCCGGCAAATATTGATGGGATGATCGGCATATTTGCAATCGACGACACTCTGAGATGCAAACAAATCGCCAACTGATTTATGGATGCTGGGAAATGAAATCGAATGCAAGTCAGTGTAAAAATTCGCACAAGCTTAAAGTAAACTATAATATAAATGGAAATAAATGTTGAAAATATAAGGTATATAGAAAGTCTTAAATCGAACCCTTGGGATGCTTCGAAATCCCAATGATTTCTGTGAAATTTTCGATGCCAGACGAGAGATCTCTTTAAAAACCCATGCTGCGATAACAGAGGGAGGCTTCACTGAATGTGACCGCCTGTCCCCGACTGCCATTAGGTTCGATTTATTATCGTTATCCTTGTGTTCGGCGTTTAATATGCAAATCGGGCTCTCGCATGAACGCCCAAACATATGCAACAAGACACGGAGCTGGCCAAATGCGATAAATATGTTGATGTGGTCGTGTTTTTTCCACTACCGAACCCCCAGCCACTGGCGCTTTTCCGCTTTTTTCCATGCGCGTTCTTCATTAAAAATAATGAAAATTGAATTTAATTCGCTTGTCGGGCCTAATTATAATTATGTTAATGGCGCATGTTTTTCCACAAAATTTACACAATGTTTGTCCAAATCGTCAACGGATTTTCCTGTAGCTCCGAAATGGGATTGCAGGCAAATAGTATCTGCGCAATCATGTCGCATTCCACTACATATCGTGACAGGGACACTGGGCTGGTTTAGTTGGCCAGCGCTAATTGGAAGTGCTTTAAACTGATTTTAAACACGCATTTTTGATGGCCTGGGAATTTATGATTCTATTAGTGTTACCACGGTCGGAGAGTACGTACTACAACACTGTTTTTAATCCAAAAGTGTGACTGTTTTGAGCAGCTTACAACCAAGGCAAACGACCCCCCTTCACTTTTCGGAAAATATATTTTGTGATCAATTTTATGAAAAATTCAAAAATTCCCCAAAAGCGATAGAAATCCAGGGAAACCCAATTGGGATGACAGTTGTGAGTCCTGAAACTCACGAAAAATATTGTAAGTATAACTTATAAGAACTTCAAGCATTAAATAAATAAATTACATTATATTTAACCAATCGTCTTTGTCAAGATACCGTCACTTTCTGTCTTATTTCAAAAAATAATTGAAGTCAAAATATACTTTAAACAGATCTTAAAATGTTTTCGGCATGCTTAACACTTAAAAAATAGACCCATAGATTTTAAAAATAAAATGTGTCAAGTGAAGTATTTTCACATAATCACTTAACATTTGAAATGAATATAAGTATTTTACAAAAGTTTCAAGCATTTCAAAATGTTTAGGGTATAAGGAAAATGTCTAAAAACTATTAATCTATGAGATTATCTTTCTACCTATTTTTGAATCTATGTATGTATCTATGTATCTATGTATCTATGTGTCTATGTAGATAGATAGATAGATAGATAGATAGTTAGATAGATATGTAGATAGATAGATAGATTGGTAGATAGATAGATAGGTAGATGGATAGATAGGTAGATAGATAGATAGTTATATAGATAGATAGATAGAAAGATAGATAGATAGATAGATAGATAGATAGATAGATAGATAGATAGATAGATAGATAGATAGATAGATAGATAGATAGATAGATAGAAAGATAGATAGATACATGGATAGATAGATAGATACATGGATAGATAGATAGATAGAAAGGTAGATAGATAGATAGATAGGTAGATGGATATATAGATACACATATTCATAAATTCGTAGATACATAGATGCATTGATACATAGATACATAGATACATAGATACATAGATACATAGATACATAGATACATAGATACATAGATACATAGAAACATAGATACATAGATACATAGATACATAGATACATAGATACATAGATACATAGATACATAGATACATAGATACATAGATACATAGATACATAGATACATAGATACATAAATATATAGATACATGGATATATAGATACATAGATACATAGATACATAGATACATAGATATATAGATACATAGATATATAGATACATAGATACATAGATACATAGATACATAGATACATAGATACATAGATACATAGATACATAGATACATAGATACATAGATACATAGATACATAGATACATAGATACATAGATACATAGATACATAGATACATAGATACATAGATACATAGATACATAGATACATAGATACATAGATACATAGATACATAGATACATAGATACATAGATACATAGATACATAGATACATAGATACATAGATACATAGATACATAGATACATAGATACATAGATACATAGATACATAGATACATAGATACATGGATACATAGATACATAGATACATAGATACATAGATACATAGATACATAGATACATAGATACATAGATACATAGATACATAGATACATAGATACATAGATACATAGATACATAGATACATAGATACATAGATACATAGATACATAGATACATAGATACATAGATACATAGATACATAGATACATAGATACATAGATACATAGATACATAGATACATAGATACATAGATACATAGATACATAGATACATAGATACATAGATACATAGATACATAGATACATAGATACATAGATACATAGATACATAGATACATAGATACATAGATACATAGATACATAGATACATAGATACATAGATACATAGATACATAGATACATAGATACATGGATACATAGATACATAGATACATAGATACATAGATACATAGATACATAGATACATAGATACATAGATACATAGATACATAGATACATAGATACATAGATACATAGATACATAGATACATAGATACATAGATACATAGATACATAGGTACATAGATACATAGATACATAGATACATAGATACATAGATACATAGATACATAGATACATAGATACATAGATACATAGATACATAGATACATAGATACATAGATACATAGATACATAGATACATAGATACATAGATACATAGATACATAGATACATAGATACATAGATACATAGATACATAGATACATAGATACATAGATACATAGATACATAGATACATAGATACTAAGATATATAGATACATATATACACATATTCATAGATAAATAGATACATAGATACATATGTACAATAATAATGTATCTATGTATCTATGTATCTATGTATCTATGTCACTATGTATCTATGTATCTATGTATCTATGTATCTATGTATCTATGTATCTATGTATCTATGTATCTATGTATCTATGTATCTATGTATCTATGTATCTATGTATCTATGTATCTATGTATCTATGTATCTATGTATCTATGTATCTATGTATCTATGTATCTATGTATCTATGTATCTATGTATCTATGTATCTATTGCCCAAAAATTGCGAAAATTGGCCAAAAAATAAATTTTCCCAAAAGTGATGGAAATCATTAGCCCATGTTGGTAGCTGCTCAAGACAGTCGGTCTTTCAGCTGTGCGCCTCGTTTTGACCAAGTTACGATTAAAAACCGACAAAAATATGGGTGTTTTTGTCTGAAATTCTACTACCTATTTTTCAACCAATAAATAGGTATTTTGGCAATTATCTTGCGAATTAAGGTCGGAATAAGGAATGCCATACCTCGTTGAGCTCGTAATTTAATTTTCAATCGATTGGCATTAGCACCTGGAAACTTTAATTTTTGACCAATTTTCGCAAAAATAGATGATGTAACCCCTTATGAAAAATGCGAAAATTGCTCAAAAAATTAATTTTCCCAAAATTTATGGGGATCGTTAGCCTAGGTTGTTAGCTGCTCAAGACAGTCGGTCTTTCAGCTGTGCGCCTCGTTTTAACCAAGTTACGATTGAAAAACCGACAAACATATGGGTGTTTTTGTTTGAAATCCTACTACCTATTTTTTAACCAAAAAACAAGGTAGTTTGGCAATCATCTTGCGAATTAAGGTCGGAAGAGGGAATGCCATACCTCGTTGAGCTCGTAATTTAATTTCCAATCGATTGGCATTAAAACCTGGAAACTTTAATTTTTGACCAATTTTCGCAAAAATAGATGATGTAACCCCTTATGAAATTTGCAAAAATGGCTCAAAAAATAAATTTTTCCAAAAATGACGGAAATCGTTAGCCCAGGCTGTTAGCTGATCAAAACAGTCGGTCTTTCGGATGTGCGCCTCGTTGTTACCAAGTTACGATTAAAAAACCAACAAAAATATGGGTGTTATTGTCTGAAATCCTACTACCTATTTCTTAACCAAAAAACAAGGTATTTTGGCAATCATCTTGCGAATTAAGGTCGGAAGAGGGAATGCCATACCTCGTTGGGCTCGTAATTTAATTTCCAATCGATTGGCATTAAAACCTGGAAACTTTAATTTTTGACCAATTTTGCAAAAATTGATGAAAAATGCGAAAATAGCTCAAAAAATTAATTTTCCCAAAAGTCTTACTCTAAGCTTATATGTATGTATTACCTTGTAAAAAACTGGCTTAACGTCTATAACGAAAAGAGTGCAGTAATTGAATGGCGAATATTATTGGATTTGCGTTATAGGGGTTTAAGATGCAGGAATTATAAAGTTGATAGAAAGGCAAAAGTCTTAATTTCACAACTTAACCTTCTTCACAATTCCCCGCTTCTCTTTTGATTTTCTCATCGGCCAAAACCATTCGCTTGTCGCTAATTTTCCCACTTTAGTTTACCCAACGATATGGAAACAATCGCTGAGCTTTAACCAAACCAAAATCAGGAGGCAGAAGGTCAGGGGCGGAGGGGAAAAGGAGTGTTCAGGGGAAAGGAAGGGAGTGGAAGGGAGTGGCATTTCGGTTTTTGGGCAAGTTGGTTACAGCGATTGAATTTAATTAGCTTATCATGAAAGCGTATTCCACATAAATTTATCAAAATTGCTTTACACAGCAGCAGAGACAGAGGCTTTCGAGAGGGGGGCTACAAATTGCATTACGACCCGCCCATTAAACTGATAAAAACGAGATCCTGGAGTGGTGGGTGGTGTTTTTTGGAAAGTGGGAAGTGGGTGGCTGGCTGAGCGACACTTTAAAGTTGATGGCTCGAGAGAGAATCTAAAATCAAATTTATTAACGCACATTACAATGCTCTCAGTTCATAGCACAAAAAGGGGGGTATGGACCATGGGCGGAGGGTGGTTGGGGGTTCAGAGGGTGGCTTCAAAATAATACGAAGGCCGTTGCTCTTTGTTTTCCGGCAACGCGTTCGGAAATGAATTTATTCACGCCAATCAAAATCCCAAATGTGCAGTGTTGGTAAAAAGCCTGAGGGTTGAAAAATGCTGAAAGAGTATTTTCGAGTTTTTGTTCAAACCAAAAGGCGTATCGTATCTTTTCAATTCTATAATTATTCAATTATAATTATTTATTTTCAAAACCCAATCGCAACAATGTACAACAATCGTTTGGCCCACTTAATTTTGCCTTCGGCTTATTCCGCCCAAGTGGCTCCATCGATACACATAGATATCTGTGGCCGTATCATTATAACCGACCATTAAGCCATGATTACAGCGCTGTGAAGGTGAAACCCCATATGGCTTACAACCCGGCCCGCCCCCAATTTCCATTACCATTGGGGTTTGCAAGCCTTAAGCCGCTTCGCAAAGTTCGGTCGACTTATTTCGCCTTATCGACGGGGCCTTTGAGGCATCCACTTTGATAGCTGGCCAACTGTGTTAATTGATAAGCAATCGCTAATCGCGCGACGGCAGAGGCGGCGGCAGAAAGAAAGCAGGCGAAGGGGGGTCGGGGTGGCTGTGAAAGTGTTTTTGCACCCGATGCGTTTCGCTGTCTGCCGTCTCTTTCGCCCCCTGCCACACCGTCTCTGTCGCACTCACAGGCGTTCGCTTGTAGTGTCAACGCGATTATGATGATTATGCCGCTTCATGGGATACACTATGGCGGTCGCAATAATAGCACTGAGTTGGATAAGTATTCAATTTGGTTCCTATCTGTACATAGGCTCAAGAATCCTTGTTCTTAACGCATCATATCCTTAACAAGTATGGAATATTATACATTTCTTACTTCAAACAAAACGAACTTAACAAATGTCATTGAATATTACTTAATACGAATATTTTTTAACTATTATTTAAGCATTTCAAATCTTTTCAAATACTCTTAGGGGGCTTTAACCCCTCATAATTACAAATTTTCATTTACAAATGAAGTTAGTTGGCGGTAAGTTATATGTTTCTCACTTAAGACAATATACATGACCCATTTGGCATTGAAATCTTCTTTAAATATTTTTCTTACAAGTCGACTAAAAAAGATAAAATTATAAGGCATACTTTCAGAAAACTGTCCTAACCGAATCACTGAAAATCAAATCAAATACCCAAGTGCTCCTATATCGACCTGAGCTGTGATTAAAGGAGTTGGAATAGGAGAGGAGTATATTAGGGCCTTAGATGCAGAGGGGTTTCAGAAGGGGGAAATTGCAACATCATCCGCCTGGCAATTGAAGGCATTTGTGCGTGAAATTACATTGAAAATTTAATTGTGCACACACACAGCCAAAGTGCAGCAGGTCGCAGTGCATTAGACACGCAAAATTTGCTCATAAATTAGAATGCAACCCCCCCAAATACTTGGGCTCTGCCGATAAGAAGTGGTACTATCAGTAAAGTGACTAATAATCGCTCACAGACCGCAGTCAATGATCTTCTTCGATCCAAGATGGGATAGGATATACCTTTAGGGATCTGAGGAAAGTAGAACGTTTGAGGGCTGTACCTATAAATAACCTATTATCAACTATAAACTTTTAGCACGCAATCATTAGTTGATTGTCTATCGATTTGCTGGATTTTCCCGCAATTTCCCGAGCCACGCCCCCACCTCCCCACCATTTTCCAACCTGCCCGCTGCAGTCACCGTCGCCACACGTGGAAAGTTGCAGCGCATTTCTCCTGTTGCGGTTGGCGCAAAAAAAAGGGAGGAAAACCCGTGGAAACCCCTCAGCTGATGCAATTTTCCTGTGCGAAAATTAACAAACAAATACACACAAACACACCGACACCGAGTGTGCCAAATGAAAATGCGCGCGCGAGAATTCAATTTGTGGAAAAGAAAATGGTGTTGGATGAGTGGTTGGGAAAGGGGTTTTACATGGCATAGGGTACAGTGTATTGGGTTAGGCTATGGTTTAGCTGGCTGCCTGTTTACTTGAGGTTTTGCCAGCACACCCAGAATTTTCCTTCCATTTTCCCAAGACTTTTCCGCCGACTGCCGGCGAATGGGGGCCAGCCGGAAGGAAATGCAAGCGAACAAACGAAGCAAACACTCAGCTGGAGTGGGTGGCAAGTGGTTAGGCTTCGGTTTTGGTTAGTCTTGGCTTAGACCGAAAATTGGCACAACCGGATGTCGATTGAGTTTGCTGCTGCCAACAGCGACTTGTCGCCAATCATTTGACAGGCTAAGAAGTTTAAGGGCCTTCTAGAGCGACTGATAACCCGACTTGAACGCAGTTATTGGACATTAAAAAGTTAAAAAGTTAGAATACCAGGGAAAGCTTTGGTAAACTTTACAATCCTAGGTTCGTTCATGCCGAAACCTTGGAACGAGGAACCTTGGCATAAGTAATCGCAATCTTATCAACTCTTACTTTATATGCAAAATGTTATACAACGCATTGAGTGGTATACAACACGAAGTCAGAAAAACAAGTTCTTAAAGTATATATATTCAAGAAAGATTTCACTTACATATTCTATACCAATCATTAGGGTGAGACTTGTTGATCATTAGCTAAAATATGTATCATTGAAGCAGGTGCTACCTCATTTCCCCTTGAATTTTCCGCATTCTGGCTTCTTTGCCAACAACTAAGCCCCCCTTTGGATGCATAGTTGGAGTTGCCAGGACAACAGATCCTTGGAACAAAGCACATGTGTGCTGGTGTACAAGGATCAAAAGCCACACTGAAGGAAACCCAAAATTTAATTTTAAACAGCCAGCTCTTGGGAATTCCCTTAAATATATATAAACTACAGAGAATACAGATGGCCATAATATTTAATTTATTTCTCTCAGTGCTTATGTAGTTCGTCCAAAGAGCTCCTGGAATACTAATGCCGGCAATCTGTTTGCCTGTGCCACGCCCTCGTCCGCGAATGCCGCCCCAAGTTGTGTGCTCGTAGGGCCAAATATTTCTATTATTAATGTCTGTTTATCTGCATGCGACGACGTCAGCCGCCCGCCATGACCACCCATTCCCACGCTATATAGATAGATAGATATATATACATATATATATATATATGTGTACATATAGCCCCCCGATCCGTGGGGGTGTCTTTGTTTATGGGCTTCGATTAATTTTGCGCGTAAATGGCAAAACGCGGGGAGCGGCGAAGTGAAGAGTTTCCTCTGGCAATTTGTTGTTGTTATCTGCGGGGCTATATTTAAACATAGTTTATTAGTTGTTGTTGCAGCGATTAAAAGCGTGGCAGACTCCTCTTACCCCTCTTCCCTCCCGATGGCAAAAATATTGCCAACATTTCGGTTTAAGATGGCCAAAACGAGAGGGAAAAAGCACGAAAAATTAACACATTCAATCAAGAGAATTATTGCAAGTCGCTGTGCTTGAGTTATCATGTTATCAACTCAATTACCCACTCAGTTAAGCCGAACCCGATGTACGATCGATAATTATATATTTTGGGCAGTTTTATTCATGTTATACACATTAGACATTAAAGTGTTCATATACTTTTTAAGTATTTTGACAAAAAGTTCATGTAAAACCTTATATGGTTATGAGACTATTTTAATTTTTGGTATATTTTTAAGATTTGTCATTCGAATTTTGCGTAAATTTCCGTTTAGATGTGTAACGAGTCATGCAGTTTTAGATATTCAGAGCTTTGGGAAGATAAGAACATAAACATAGCTTTGCTCACTGACTCCCTAAGCTTCGAAATTTGAATAACCCCATCTGAAAATGATCTCACCCTTCCGCGTTTGTTTTTTGCTGATGCATTCCCATTTTATTGAGAAAGTCTACTCGTAAAAAGTGTCGATTGTAAATCTTGGGAAAGAGCTTTGCCGGTAACAGTTTCGCAGTTAATCGCGAATGCTTAAACGACTCTTAATTCGGTTTGTTTATTTGCTTGTTTTTTATTACCAGTCTATGACTAGACTATGACATTCCCCCGAATATTACTGCATTTGTAACCGCAGATAGATAGTGTAAATTTAAAAACAAACATGAAAGGGAAATCGGTCGAGTGTGTAGATCAAATGTTTGCTAACAAATGTATTCGTGTTTAGACGCCAAATGTTTAGATAGTGACGCACCCCGTTCCGAGATTAGGCGTTCTTGATAAACATTGCTAATAAACCGAGTCCGCGAATAAACAAACAAAAACATTGCAAAATATAAAAATATCTGATTTGCGTAGACTTGTATGTGTACATTACACAGGGGAAAACACTTGAGTGTTATGTGGGTTTTCAAGGCTGACAAAAGTTTGGTCAAAACTTTAATTTTCAAATTTTAGTTTAATTTATTTTGTAAGCTTTAATGCTTAAGTTATAAAGTTCTTACTTAAACGTGATTTTTTAAAACACCTAAAAATGAGTCTAAAAGTAGGCAATCATTTATTTCAAGTTCGGAATTCCGCCGGATTCATTCCAAAATGTGAATATTTTTTTGCTGCATACTTTTGGGCACCTCTATTAGTGATATCCCCTTTTTCTAGTTCCTTTAAAAATACAGAAGACCTTGACTTGGTTACTTCCCAATTTTATAAAATGTTCTGTTTTCGGCTGGATTTTCTCGCAGTGCAGCTCTCGCACATATGCTAGAGCTTTTCGCCCTCGAAGTGCGAATCGCGCTTATCTAATGAGTCGATAATGGGACCAGTGGCAGGGGCAAAGGAAATGCATCGGTCGGCGGTACTTTCTGGGAGCTTTTCCGATTTCTGCCTGCCGTGGAACCTGGAGGCGACTGGCCGACGTGACCGGCGGCACATCGGCACATCGGCACATCGGACATCCAGCGGCAAAGCTTCCCGCGGGTTCTGGTTTTTTTTCGTTCTGGGTTCTGGGAGTGAGCGTGCTACTTAGAGACTATGGTGTATATAAGGCCCCATGCAGGGCGTGCGTCCCGCGCATAGTGCAAACAGCTCAGCTCGCGTTCGCTTCGCATTCCATCCGCTAGCATCCTTCAGCCACTCGTAGTGTCCCCGATTCCCGGAGTAGAACCAGCATGTGGTCCAAAATTGCCATCTCCGGAGCCCTGCTCGTGATGGGTGGCATCCTGTCCTCCAGCGTGGTGGACAACTTCGCCTATGTGGACCGCTCCCTGCCGGTGGCCATGCCGAAGGCCAAGGCATTCCAGAAGCCGGAGGAGTAAGGAGCAGGATATCCCAGGGATCCCCCGGATGAGGAGTGGAGGGCAGCCGACTAGCCAGTTCCCGGAACAGGAACCAGTGCTTTCTACTCGGCCACTGTGGGCCACTTAAGGGCCAGCCAACTACTCCGGCTTGTTGTTAATTTACAAGTTCGCCGCAAGCGGGAAGTAGTTAATGTAGTTCCCCAAGACTCCCTCCAGAAGACCCTCCCCCCCCCCCATCCGAACCATCAAAAACAACAGTTTCATTTGTTATCACCTTAATTTTTAATCATTTCTGTGACCCTTTTTTTTTAGTATTGTGTATGATTAAGCTAAGAACTTCCCTATACGTAAGCAATAAAATATTTAAGCAAGAGTGACGCATTTTTATATGGCTTTTCTTGCTGTTTTTATTTTTTTAATTATTTCATATGTTGTTCATAGGGAGAACCATATTACTTGAGCACTAAATATAATTTTTTATGTACCCTGTACGTTTGAGCAATGAAGTTCCTTATAAGAAAGCCATAAAATATTTTAATTGAGTTTTTGCCTCTTTATTTATCTGTTGTTATAGTGAACTAAGCCTTATGTTGTGAGAATATATTTTGAACGTTTAAGCTATAAAGTTCCTCAAAACGCCAGCGAATGTATTACCCGAAATTCCAGAGTGACGGATATGCATTTAATTTGATTTCCTTTTTATACTTACCGTTTATATTTATTTGATATGGTCTTCAAACGAGTGAGGTCCAATTATCGGAGTTAATAATGAAGTATTGACATCGGTCGGCAATTAGTGACAAAAAGATTACACGAGACCACGAGAGCAAACCATTTTGTTTGGCGGGCTTATCAAAGCCAATTAGCATTGCTATTTTTATTTGATATGTATTTGGGGTGTGTTAAATTATCATACATTTTATGAGATAGGCTTTACCAATTTTTTCTGTTTTTTTTTTTTGATTTCCTTGTGGGGTCTAAAATAGTGGTTTATCCTTGATTTTAGGCCTGCTTATCCTTGCCCTCCTCCTTGTTTTCCTTGTCCTGGTTCGCCCGGGCCAATTTGGACTGCTCCTCGGCTGCTTTCTTGGCCCGCTGGATCTGCAGAGTGTTGCGCAGCTTCTCCTGGGACTTGTGCTTGAGGATCGAGGGCAAAGCGAGTACCGGGGTGATTACGAACGGCGGCTTTTTGTATTCCGGTGGACTAGAGGCCTGAGCTTCAGGAGCAGCTGATGATGCAGCTGGGGCAGCTGGGGCAAATGTGGCAGTTGGGGCACTCGGGGCACTCGGGGCAGCTGCCTTACGGAAGACATTTGAAGGACCGGGACCGCCACGCAAATATGTGGGATTTAAGGCGCGCAAGGCGGCGGCGGCTGGGACTTGCGGAGGTCTCTTTGTTGGCACCTTGAAGATCGGATCGGGAGCCTTGAAAGCATTTTGCTGACTGGCAAAGTACTGACTGGCCAGCAGTTGACCCCCGGGACCGGGGAAGTAGTGCGAAATCATGGCCGGCGTGGGCGTGGGCAGGTTCCCCTGGGCCGAGAGCATCTCTATGAACTTGCCGTGGTTTTGGCTGAACGAGACCAGCTGCTGGGCGGTGAAAATCAGCTGACTTTGGTCGCCATTTGCCTCCTGACGCACGGCCTTGTAGCGTGCGGGGTCGTGACCCCGCAGCTGCGACAGCTGGACATCCGGCCCGAAGAGCTGGAGCTTCTGGCGCAGCTGATTCTCGCTGACCGCTGGCTGCGACTGGGTGGTCGAAGTGGACACCTCACTGCTGACCGGAACGGCCACGGGCGGCTTGACCTCCACCTTCGGCGGATTGCCGCCATTGAGATCCCTGGGCAGCACCCATGGCTGGTGAGCCGGCTGCACGATGACCTTGGGATAGATCTCATTCTCCAGCGGATTGATGCAGTTCTCCAGGAAGTTCGGGGGCGGGGGCAATGGTGGTGGCGACAGCGCGCGACGACGACGCTTGGTGGGACGGGGCTTGGGCGTGGCAGGCTTCCGGCCACGCCTACGACCGCCCTTCGCTGGCCTGTCGGCTTCGCCAGCCACGGAAGAGGAGTAGGACGGGGTCTCCACGGAGGTGCCGGTGGATTCGGTGTACAGCAAAGTGGTGTTGTTCTTGACCAGTGCCTGGGGCACTGCTGGCGAGAAGAACGGACGCGTTGCGTCGTTGTTCATGAAAATCACCTTGCTGGGGACCAGCGAAACGGGTGGCACATAGAGATCAACCAGCTCGATGATCGTGTTCGGCTCCTCCACCATGACAAACGAGGTAGAGGCCTCCTGCTCTGCCGGCTTGGCTTTACAAGTAGTACCCTTCACTTCAGTCACAGTCTTCTCCTCCGATTGCTGGGGGTTTTCCTCTGACTTCTGGGGGATTTCCTCCATGGAAACATCATTAGTTTCAGTCTGGGGTATATTATCAATTATTGGGATAGGATTCGGCTTATTCTCCGATTTCTGGTCGATTTCCTTCATGGGAGCATCAATAATTTCATTCTGAGTCATAGCAGCCCCCTCTGATTTTTGGCAGATTTCCTCCATGGAAGCATCAAAAGTTTCATTCGGAGGTATATCCTCCTCCCATTTCTGGGGGACTTCCTCCGTGGGAACATCGTTAGTTTCAGTCTGGGGTATATTATGAATTATTGGGATAGGATTTGGCTCCTTCGCCGATATCTGGCCGATTTCCTCCATGGGAGCATCAATAATTTCATTCTGAGTCATAACATTCATTTTCGGGACGGACTTCGAACCCCCCTCCGATTTCTGGCAGATTTCCTCCATGGGAGCATCAATAGTTTCATTCGGAGGTATATTATAAATTATAGGGATAGGATTCGTATGGATTTCCTCCATGGGGACATCGTTAGTTTCATTCTGTTGCATAATACTTGGAGCCTCCTCCGATTTCTGGGCGGTTTCCTCCATGGGAGCATTATCAGTTTCATTCTGGGGCATGATATCATTTATCGGTACCGTATTCGGACTCTCCTCCGTTTTTGGGGACACTTCATTTTTATCCATTCCGGTAAGGGGAATCTCCTTCTTGGGTTCCAGGGACATGGTCGTTCTGGTTGGTGCCTGAAAAGGAGAGGAGAGGAGAGGTCAGTTTGGGATGACAATGGGGATGGGCATCCCGCCCTGCAGCACCACATATTAATTTGCATTTGGTTCAAGCCTCATTTGCTTTTATTCCTGCTGACTCTTCATCGCTACCCCCACTCGCAATTTCGCTGCTCCCAACTTTGCTGGTCAGTCAACAACTGGGTGCACTCGAAAAAGAAATAGTGCATTTTAAAGAAGACTACTCAATATGTTGTAATATTTATTTATTTTTATGATTTTATTTAAAAAGTTGGTTAATATTAGACACGATATAAGTAATATTTAACTGTTTAATTTAATGAGAAAGAATTTGATATTAATATCAAAGCTTAAGATTGTTAAGTAAACTATTTTTGTTAAATGTAATGTTTTGTTTTTAATAATAAAGGCAAATCTTAGAAAAATTCAAATATTTCTCATAACCAACTTTCACTGCTGTTAATACTGATTTTACAAGCTAGCATTTTCTCTCAGTGCACACACACAATCCCGCCCCCCTCCCTAGAACACAAAAAATGACTGGCAAGCCGCAAATACTTTGTCAGGCTCAAGTTGACAGTCGTCCTGGATCCCGAGTCCTGGCTTGGTGTTCCTGGCGCCATAGGCTGGTTTTGGCCTCTCTATCTGAGGACTCCCTTGCCCCCCCTCACTCCTGCCTGCCGCCGACTCTGTGCCCACGCATTTGACACTTTTTTGCGGGGAGCCATATGCTGGGCACCCCCATCATCCCCACAGCCCCCTTCAGACCATTTGTGTGTGTGCGGAGGCATTTGGCAGAACAGATTGTTGAAGATTTGATTTCGGGCAGAGAGCTTTGCCACTGGACGCCGCCCTGACCCCCCCCCCTCGCCAGCTTGCCCCAGCCTTCCCCGCCACTGGGACAATCGTTAATCTAATGAAAGATGACATTTCATGTGGGCCTGGAGATGTTTATGTCCCAACAACACTTCAGCTTGGACCCTGGGATGTGACCACTGGAGTCTCCACTTCCATCTACATCTCCGCCTCCTGGCTTCCACTTGCTCGCATCTCATCCGATTTGCTGGGGGCATTCATCATTCCCCGGCTTTCGGCTTTGGGAGCTTTGATGAATAAGCGGCTAGTTAAGCAAGGGAGCCCATCACCCAAGTCTGGAGATGGGAGATGGAAGTAGAAGGAGCTGGCTGCGATCAGAGGTCATTTTTACAGGACGGGGATCAATCATAGGATATAGTCAAGTATATCAAAATGAGTAATTGTAACTAAATATCCTTCATAGTATGGTATTAATTAAATTAAAAAGCTTTCATTGAAGTGGAAGCGAAAGCAAAGCCCTGCATATTGATCTCATTATAATATAGTTTGGTATCGGTTATTTTCTCGGTGCAATTTTAGCCAGCCACTTTCCACACCCGCCCAGCACTCAGTGGGCCAATAAAATTTGATTAGCCAAACAGTGCGGATGGGCGGGGCAAATCCTTAGAAGACCCCCTACAAGAAGGACCCGAGAAATATTAGAACTTATGGGAGCCAAAAGGGGTGACCTCCCAATTTCCGGGGGACATGTGTATTGTGTATTCATGAGGCCGGGCGGCGGCAGGACATCAGGCAACTTTGGGTTAATTTACATTATAAACTTTGAATATTTTATTGTTTGCCCGGGCTAAGGACACCAGCTGGCCCCGGGCGACAGATCCTGCCCAGCCCTCTGTGCGCCCCCTCGATCCACCGTCTTGGCCACGTTTATTGACACTTCTGTGGGCAAAAGTGGTGGCGGAAAGTGGGAAGCCGGCTGAAAGCTTCTGTGGTCAGCAGAACAACGACTCTGTGACTCTGATTTAATGGTGGCATCAACATTTTTGGCCAAATTATGACGGAGTTAGGACCTCCATCTCGTCGCTAGGCTACCACGCCCATCATTAGCATGGCCTTTGCTTGTTAAGCTTTTAAGCATTGGGTTACTAAATAATTAAACAATTTTCCTTTGCCAGTTCGTAAACCCAATCAGCCACAGATTTTTGCACATAAGGAGCAGGGGGAGCCCAAATTATGACTGAATACCAACTCAAATGCTGGAATATTCATTAAATTATCTTTGAAATCGACACGCTAATATCGACCACCGGTCGCCCAAAACTCCAGGCCTTAATTATACATTATTTTTTTGAGCCATGGAGACCAATCGAATCGAATGTCATTTAATCAATGCAATGGGCTTTGTGAAGTTTGTAGACCCCAACCCCCACAGTTTTTTGCTTAATTTATTTAAATTTAGAAAAACGAATTAAAATTGTAGGTACATGGCTTGCTTTTGGTATTTTATAATAGCACTTTCAAAAGGCCTTACCCTTTATCAACATGTCACTTAGATAAGAAATTAATAAATGATCTAGTACACTGTTTAATATATGACATGACAGTATATGACAATATATATTTATATTTTAAAAAAAAATTGTAAACCCCATTTTGCGGCCAAATGGTATATTTTTATAGGGTATTTAAGCCTACTCTTTGTTTCATTTCAGTTAGTCACGCGATTCCACCGGATTTCTGGCTATTGAAAACTCTACTTTATCGACTTGGAACGTTTTTCCCGAACCCGGCTTACGGGTCCTGGTGAAAGTTTTGTTTTCGCAGCTAATAAGCTACGTGTCGCAGTTACCGTTTGGATGGTTTTTGGGGTGAAGTGGGTGGAATGGGTGGGCGGTTGGAGGGGTGGCTGGGTAGTTGTGTAACGCGGATTTTGGACTAATAAAAATACGAGACAGTTTAAGCTGCCTGCTCTTTGTTCTTTTGGCTACATATGAATAAACTGCCTCTAATCCAGCCAACCCCGCCCCCAAAGAAAGAGGGTTAAAGATGCCGGGAGAACAGAAATTAATAATTTATAAATGTTTTCGCGGCGTCAAGGATTAAGCAGTGGATTTTCAACGCCTTTGGCCTGGAAGTTTTCCTCGGGGGGAAAACTCATTTAAAGAAATGCTTCTTTTATCACCGCCCTGGCATCGAAATTAGCCAGGCAAAAAGTGCGAAGGGAAAATGGAAAAACCGGGATGGCAATGGGGTTGGGTGGAAAAACGAGGACAAAGCGTATGCAGGCAGTGCAATAAATTATAATGCAAATCCGCCTTTGAGATCGCAACAACGATGGCTGCAAAATGGGCATTAAATGGCCGCCACTTGACTGCGCCACACAAATTTTTTTCATTTTTTTTTTTCGGCTCACCCTGCCATCTTTGTTGTTCGTCCATTTAAAATGATAAAAATCGCAAACAATTTTTGAGCCCGCAATGAAAAAGTGGGGGTCTCCAAACAGAAGTTTTTCACTCACCAATCAAAAAGTAACTGCAGAAATACTCGAAAACTTAAAGCGACACAAAACAGGGATTCTCAATGCTCCGTCGACGACAAAACTGGAACTGAAAGTGAGTGGGAAACCCTTCAGGCCGTTCGAAGTTCAAATGACACTCCGTCCAGAGTCGACTTGTGATTAATATTTTCAAAATTGAAAACCTCACTATATCTCACTCACCTTTTAAATAGAGATTATTATATATCTTCATTTTTCTTTGTAAGTAAGTTCTCAATTTTAATTTAATCAAAATATTTTTTTAACTTCATACTGCTTAAGATTAAGTATAGGTTATAAGTAGACCCTAAAATGATATCAGATTAAATAGTTAGAAAGGTATAATATCTTCCCAGCACCCACCCCTTAACCCCCGCACAACACATGTCCTTAGCCGACCCCCAAAATGGTTCCCCGTTCCATGTGCAAAATTATAAACATATGTAAATGTTTAACCGCCCCCAATCACTCGTTTAATCCGCCGCAAAATGTTTGAAAATTGCACTTTAAGGCGGAAAGTTTAAATGCGAAGTGCTGACAAATGCGTTTCGATTTCCATTCACAAAAGGGGGCTCCGAGTTGGGTTTTCCATACATCTCAAAGTTGGAAATTAAATTAAATTTCTTTATTGCCACTTTTTTCTTCTTTTTTTCCTGCACTCGTTTCATTTCGCTTGCCACCCATATGCATATGCAAAATCCAAGGAGGGTGTCCTTTGGTGGGTGGTTGGGTGGGTGTTTGCTTGATAAAAAAAGGGGGTGGGGGAGGGCAGGGGTAGGTCGAGGGTTCGATGGGTGGTTGGACAGCCAAAGCAATCAGCAGCAATAAATGATAAGCTTCGAGGCAACAAAGCCAAAACCGAGAGACGCACATGAGCACAAAGAGTCGTCTGGGAGGCGGAAATTCCGTTTTGGGGGGCGGAATCCGAAGGCCGGGCAAAAAATGGGAATGTCTTAGAGGCCGGAGCCCAAGAAACTGTCATCCACAGGAAAAGTGGTGGCGAGTCACTGGGAAATAGGCTTTCAACGCTTGCCTTTCCTTGGTCAATATCTGAAAAAAGGGAGAGGGGATGGGTTGGGATGAGGTGCTTGTCTGGGGCTACTTTGCAACATATTTGCCGCTAACGAAGCGCACGATTTCCAATAATACCCAGAATGCGTCTGGGAGTTGCGGATGCGAATGCGGATGCTGTTCTCTGATACCCTGTAAAACTATTGGGCTGGGGTAGAATTGTGTTTAGGCCATTTGGATCTAAAAAAAAAAGAAAGGGATGGGGCCTGAAAATTTTCAACCTGAATGATAGATATTGCGAGTTAATAGAGTTTTTTTTAATATTTGGAAACACATTTTAAGGTTAGGAATACATTATTATAATTATTATAGTTGGGACTGCAACACATATATTTATATAGCAGGTTATTTATTAACTTTTTGTACAGTCTAGTTTTTAGGAGTACTCTATTCTTCTGAGAACATTACCGATCTGTAATAACTACTCATTAAAATTATATTAAAATGTTCTTTGTCTACAAATACAATACTTTCATAAAACTAAGATTGCTATAACTCATTCAAAATTTAACTTATTAATTTATACTGAATCTATCACTTTACATCCCTATCACCATGAATGAACAATGAATATGAATAAAATAAATTTAAAAAGGACCTAATAAGGTCTTTCAATTGCACAAAATCTTACCGTTGCTGGAATTGCCTTACTTATTTGATAATATTTTAGTTTCTTAGCAGGGTATCCAGTTTGGCCGGCCTTCGATTGGCGACACCCTGCCACACATGCGAATACAATTGCACGGGGTGCTTTTGGGGAGAGGGGTGGTCGGGGGACCCTCATAAAACGTACTCCAAATGGACACAAACACTCGCCTGCCCACTCCACAAATGCGACTCGCTGGCCGGACTTGGTCGTAATGAGTTCCCCTGTGGCCGGACCGTATCGCCTTTTTATGGAACCACCCACGCGTGGAGGGGGTTTTCGGGGCGGGAGGGGGCGTCAAGGTGAAAGCCACTTAAAGCCAAGGGCGGGACTCAACAATTTCCAGTTATCATGTGACAGTAATGAAGTGACAGACGGCAACAAGGAGATTCGAGGAGCCCGATGACAACTCGACCACAAGGCTTCGAGTGCGATTATGCCGTGGAAGGGGGCTTAAAGTCCGTTTAAAGGGCGGTGGCCAGGTTCTCAATCCCATCCCCCAAACGGGATGGATCGCCCTGCGGTTCTCGGACAGCGGCCGCATTAATAATTAATTGCAGAATAATTGCAAAATTGTGTTTGGCCGAGTTAATTTATGCAATAAAACCACCACGCGCCCCATTCCGCGATCCTCTTCACTCAATTTGCCCCGCTTCATTCCGCGTAATTCCTCCTCTCATTTGGAGCAGGCTGCCACCCCCTTTTCACTTTCGTTTTCCCATTTTTTTTCCTCCTTGCTGTGTTTGGGCCCAGCTAATGAGCCACTGATGGTCATGAGCCGGCGACCCTGTCCCCAAGAACAAGCCCTGGCCCCTAACCCCTGACCCCTAACCCCAAGGCCCAGCCCAAGTACCGATTCCCGCCCCTTTTTTGAGCCACAGCAATTACTTAATCATTTGCCTAACGACCGAAAGGCAGGCGAAGGCAACAACAGCAGAAATTAGCAAAAATTAAGTGAGAGTTCAAGTGAATTTCGGGCAGGACTTTGGGAGGTCAGGTCCACACCCATGTGGCCGAATTTGTGGTAAATTGCAGTGCGGTTTTTCTCATTTTCCAAAACAAGTGCGGCCAAGGCTGAAAAGTATGCTATGGAAAATATGCTAAATTGTTCTAACTACTCCAAACTACTTATTCTGCAATTGCAATCAATTTCCGGCAGCCACTAGAATGTGTAACAATTATTTAAGCATCCAGCAACTTTGTTTACTTTCCATATTATAAATATATACATGGGTATTTTCGAATGGTGGGCTATGTATTTCCTTCCAAACAAATAATACATTTAATTTGAAAGTTGTAAAACGTTGACTTCTTAACTCTTGGTTCACCTCATGTTCTCCCAGGATTTCCCGTGTTGCTTGTGTGCTTTTGTCACGTATTGCGGTTTCTGTTACTTTGAAATATTCAAATCAAAATATGCATAAACATAGGCATGAAAACCACTGCACACTCACTTTATACATAAGATTTTAGTTTAAGGTACTTGCTTTTCATAATCTATTATAAACTAAACCAAAAATGTTTAAAAGTATCTCTCCTAGCCAGCTGCAATTATAATAGTTAAAAAGAATTCATAACTAAGCGGATCTTTCATATCGTTTTCGCTACTTGTCTCGCCTGGTTTAACATACTTGTTGTGAAAGGAAAAATCCTGACTGAGCTGAGGAAAATCGGGGGCAGAATGACAGAGAAGAGGGGAGGGAGGGGGGAAAATCAACATAAACATTTTTGATATTTCAAATATTTTTCATTTAAAATTCTTTGGCAGAACCATGGGTTGGCCCAGCAGAGCCCGAGATGCTCTCGGCCTTTGGCCTGACTTGTTATTATTCTTCTACTTTCAAAGCTGTGTGTGGGCCAGTGATGCTGTCTTGTCTTTTTTCTAGACAGAACAAAAATTATATATTTATAAATAACATTTACAGATAAATTCAACCAATAAGAAAATGAAGTACAACAAGTATTATAATAAAAACACAAATACTAACCCATTGTGAAGCAGGTTTATCTCTTTTCTATTAATTTTATTTGGCTGCTTTTCATTGAGGCCTGACAACCCTGGTTTGCAGTGTGCATCTGCATCTCCGTCTGCCTGTGCATCTGCAAGATACTCGTGCCCGGGTGTGTATCTTATGGATTTCTGTTCGGGCCCAGGCAAGCATATAAATCTATTATCCTTTAATTTAGCCACAGAAATAATGAAGCATGTAAGAGTCTTTTGTGTATCTGTGTGCATGTGTGTTTGAGTGCCACGCCCTCTGCCGAGCGACCCCCTCCCCCCCCCCCCCCCCCACGTTCCACGCCCCTGTCACACATAAATTCAATCAACGGCAATTTGCTGGCAGAGTTGCAAAGGCGTCGACGTCCGCAAATGTGCAATTTATTTATTGTTACTACGGCAAAAAAGCCTCTCGCAGTTGTTTTCCTACTCAGTAATTTCGCAGATCATCTTACGTAAAATTTAAGCTCTTTTAATGATTTTAAGTTCATTATTTTATTTATTTTTAAGAGTTTATAACTTAAGTCCCTAATAAACAGTAGGTAAAAATAAGATTTGAAATTCACCTTAACAGGCTCTGTCAGTTGCTTTGCTTCTCAGTAATTTTGTTGTGTGCCTTAAAAACCAGTGTAATTAAAATCTTTAATGATATAATCGGCTTAAGGAAATGCATTACAGCTAATATTAAAAATATATAATCTCCAAAGACCTCAAAGTACTTACACATTTACCAAATTTTCCTCATTTTCCCCAGGGTATTTTCCACTCTTCTCACTCGATTTAGGCCTTTCTCCAGCTTGTTTTTATATCTGCAAATTGAATTTTCGTTTAGCATTTGTGCGATTTTCGGCAATTCATTAAAATTGGAGCGGTGTGGCATGGAGCGCTTTTCCAACTGCAACTTGCGCCCGCTGCGGGCAAATGGAAATGCAAATTTTCCAAGACAAGAGCAAAAAAAGGGGCAGCAGCGAAGACACAAAGCGACGACAAAGCCAGAGCGTTAAATTGGCAACACACATGCCGGGGAAAATGGGGAAAATGTGGCAACATCTGGCTTGGCAGCTGCCTTAATTAGTTAATAAGAAAAGCGAGTTTCCCCTGCCGTTTGAGCAAAGCACATCCACGCATTTTTTCCCTCGAGCGGATTTGGGAAAAGCGCACAGCCAATAATTGCATAATGAAGTTGGCCCACTTTTGCGATACACGATACTCGATACTGCACACTCGATACCCGATACTTGGCACTCGATACTGCTACCCTCGATTAACTCCGGTTGCGACTAATCGCATCAGTTGGGATTATCCCCACCAACGATTGATTTACGAACCTGGGGCTCTGAGAACTGAAAACTGAAAACTGAAAACTCTTTTTAAGCTGCTGCAATCTTGGGATGTTCGCAATCACACTGTTGTTGCACACTGCCTCCTGCCTGTGGGGGCGCTGCCACGCCCACCCAATTGAGTTATGATTTATGGCTAGGCAACAGGTGAGGAAGGCCCGAGTAGCCGTCCCGTCGATGCTGGCCAAACCGGACGCCTTCCGCATCCGGAGAACACTGGAAGAAAAAAGAAGATTAAAATAAAACTTACTTTGAAACTAGCTTTCCTGTGCAGTTTTGATTTGATTAACAAAATGGAATTTTCAATGTTTTTACGATTCCTGAAATATATATCTCAAATATTTTTTATACAAGCACTTTGTTTTAGAATATATATATAAGACTCTGTTATATTTAAATTTATATAAATAATATTTCTTAGTAACCAGCAGTGAAAGGTACTGTAACACAATGTTATTAATAATACATAATTAGGAATATTTAAAACGTAACATTATTTATTACACATTATAATCTTTTTTAAAATTGTGCTTTAGTTACATGAAGACAATCAAAGCTCCATTTGAGGACTTAGGATCCTGGAAAACTCCATGTTGCAAGGAAATGAGTTAACACCTCAAATGACAACCGCACAACTCTGTGACTATTTTTCCGAGTGCATGCCACATCCGCCCCGTTGCCACGCCCCCTGCAAGCCGCAGGCGTAAACTTTTCGCGCCTCTTGCGCCATCCTCATAAACTGTCCCCCGCCGACGTGGCACTTGGCATTCAGGACAGGCCAGCCAGGGATTGGGAAAGAAAAGGGGAATGCAGGATGGGGGATCTGCAGTCGGAATCGGAGCCGGAATCCCACTGCCAACTGATTAAAATGCGTTGCAGGACCGTAAAAGGCGCTGAGTCGACGTCGACTGCTCTGCCGGCGCCGCTGCATTTGCATTTATATTGTTTTGACCCGAGCATTATTATCATTTCTTTTCGCCCGCTTCCACATCCCATGCGCAGCGCCACTTTGTGGACACGTAGTCGTAGTCCTCCAGGTCCTCTGGCCCCCTCCACCCCATCCTCCTCGCCCGCTGATCCTTGATTATGCCACCGGCATAAAGCCAACTTTGGCCACACTCCCCGACTCCAGCGGAAAGTTCTGCTTAGCGGGGTGTTTTATGGCACTTTTTGAACCCATTCAGTGGGCCAGGCCAGGCCAAAACTTTGAGACGTTTCCCGCGACAGGGCGTCATAACGAGATACAGGTCCAGATATACGGATTATAGCCGAAAGCGAATGGATGGACCTGGACGGATGATTGGTTTTCTGGACCAAAAAGGCCGGGAAGTCGCGTTGTGCGGGGGATAATGCAATCTAAATGGTAAAGTGATAAGTCATACGATAACTTAAATCGTGCCCCTAATCGCAGCCATGCAAAATGTTTTGAACATAAAGTTTTTCTTGATCGAATTTTATAATCTATTCCAATATTAATAGAACTTTGATGTGTATTTATTCAGAACTAATGAAAATGTGGTTTTTGGTTAATTTGAATGTGAAAACGGAATTTCAATTGTATTGGGGCCCACAAAATATTGATAAAAGAATTTTATATACGGAAGCGCTAAGATAAACGAGCGCAAGTACTATAAAACCAAACGATAATATGTGTACTTAAATTTAAGAACTTGATAACAATCGAATTCACAATAAAAAATCGTGGTCTTCCGATCTTAAAAGGCCAGATCTCTGAATCTACTCCTCAGTTCCCGATACATTTCAAATTTTTTTACCCGTTACTACCAATTTTTTAACCAAAAAAATTGGTATTTTTGGGCAATCATTTTGCGAATTTAAGTCGGAGCTCGTTGTTAAATTTCCAATCGATTGGCATTGAAACCTGAAAACTTTAATTTTTGACCAATTTTCGAAGAAATAGATGATGTAACCCCTTATGAAAAATGCGAAAATTGCTCAAAAAATAAATTTTCCCTAAAATGATGGAAATCGTTAGCCTAGGTTGTTAGCTGCTAAAGACAGTTAGTCTTTCAGCTGTGCGCCTCGTTTTTACCAAGTTACGATTGAAAAATCGACAAAAATATGGGTGTTTTTGTCCAAAATTCTACTACATATTTTTCAACCAAAAAAAAAGGTATTTTGGCAATCATCTTGCGAGTTAAGGTCGGAATAAGGAATGCCATACCTCGTTAAACTTGTTGGCAAATTTCCAATCGATTGGCATTGAAACCTGGAAACTTTAATTTTTGACCAATTTTCGCAAAAATAGATGATGTAACCCCTTATGAAAAATGCGAAAATCGGTCAAAAAATAAATTTCCAAAAATGTGATGGGGATCGTTAGCATAGGTTGTTAGCTGCTCAAGACATTTGGTCTTTCGGCTGTGCGCCTCGTTTTTACCGAGTCACGATTGAAAACCCGACAAAAATATGGGTGTTTATACCCGTTACTCGTAGAGTAAAGGGTATACTAGATTCGTCGGATAGTATGTAACAGGTGGAAGGAAACGTTTTCGACCCTATGAAGTATACATATATAGATGTTTCTTCGCTTCTACTCAAAGGTGTATTTATTTTTATAAGTTGGTTAGCTGAGTAACGGGTATCTGATGGTCAAAGCACTTATCTAAGGCGTTCTCTCTTGTTAACGTTTAGCAATAAACGAAATCACCAATTCGGAAACCTGTCCCATATTAATATTAATACGGGAGGTTGTCATCTGCGCGCTTATCACCTGAATGCCAAACAGAGCATTTCTGCTCACGAAGGTCTGGGCATAATCTCCATGGAGGCAGCCACCATGGTCCTTTTCCGCAAAAAGTACCGACGATCGCCTTACCATCGCCGCATACGGTAACTTCACAACCAAGGCTAGAGTTCATAGCATTCAGCTCCCCGCAGGTTCCTTCACTCATTGTGAAGAGCAGCTTTGCCTTGTCGGTGCAACACTCGCCATTTGACCCACCAAATAAGGTCAGCCAAAGGATTGCCAGTGTCAGTGAAGAAACGGAACCCACGAGCATCGTGCAGAACTAAATAACTGACTTAGTTGTCTACCAGCAGGCCTTATATATAGCAGCGCATTTTTATCAATTAATATTCTTATAAATAAAACCATATCCGACTGGTTATAAGATTTATAAAGCGATAAGATAAACGAGCGCAAAGACTAAAAAAACCAAACGATAAAGGGCCGTCCAAAAAGTGCTTAAAATTTGTCCACGTGGTTTATGGACGGCCCCTAATATGTGTACTTAAATTTAGGAACTTGATAGCAATCGAATTCACAATAAAAAATCGTGGTCTTCCTATCTTTAAAGGCCAGATCTCTGAATCTACTCCTCAGTTCCCGATACATTTTGTTATAATAATCGATTCCAATATAATTTCAAATTTTTTTACCCGTTTCTACCAATTTTGTAACCAAAAAATAGGTATTTTTGGGCAATCTTTTTGCGAATTTAAGTCGGAACAAGGAATGGAATGGCATACCTCGTTGAGCTCGTTGTTAAATTTCCAATCGATTGGCATTGAAACCTGGAACCTTAATTTTTGACAAATTTTCGCAAAAATACTTTATTTAATGAATGCCAAAAGTGAACTAACTTAAATCTAACAAAAAGAGAACTTCATAGCGGCTGACATTAGTTAACTTCTATGTATATCCTACAGAAATATTAAATAAATTACAAACAAATTGATCAAGATAGTATACCGTTGCCACACCGTGTTGGCTGTCTATTTTCAACCGCTTCTCTGGCGCAGGTTATATCTGGAGAATTTTTATGAAGGGGTATATTTATCATCGTTAGAATTATTTCCAGTTTCCTTCCTGGTCCTCCCGCCCCACCAGCATCCTTTTTGGTAGGCATAATCAGTGGCCCGCATCAAAATGGCGCTCACAACACAAAAAAAATTTAGATGAAATACAATAAGAGGAAAATCGAAGGAGGACAAAAAAATTTGAAGCGGACGTGGACGCTGACTGATTAGAAAAATGTTGTAAGACACAAGCGGGCCGGCAAAAACTGAAATAAAACAAAATGAAAAGGCGAAAAGAAAGAAGTTTCCTGGCTGAGGACGAAATGAATAAAAAAGAAATTCATCAAATTTCGGGAGCGTAGCAAAAACGACGCCCCTGATCGGTGGAGGGGGGTTGACAGGAAGCGGCTTGTCAGCACACGTACACCAAAAAATATTGTTGAAAACAGTTAGCGAAACAATTTAATGATGAATGATGGTCAACGGCGAATTCCGTGCATTGTGTAGCGGAAGGAAGCCGTCCCCAGGGGCGTGGAAAGGGGCTGTACCGGGTCATATCCATGGCTGACCAGGTCCCAGAAGCTCCAGCAGCCCCGAGCCCTGGAACTTATTAAAAATGTGTAAAAAGTGAATGAAATTCGGGGGAATTGCCGGCGACGCCTGTCACACGCCTTAAAAAGGATATACTTTATCTATCTGTATCTGTGGATGCCATTTATATTGCTCTTGGTTTGATTTCGATTTTCTCGTCCTGCAATCTACAAGAAGAAAGCGAAAGTACTCCTAGAACCAAAGAAATTGTAGAGGAACATTTTTTATTTTAATATAAATTTATTTTAACAGTACATATACAATATATAAAACCATGAAAAATATAAAAAATATATAAAATTTTAAAAGGTATGTATATATATATGTTTCCTAAAGGTATTTAACGTAAGCTTTATAAACTTCACAGTATTTACTATGACTGTATTTAATGATATTATATATAAACCAAAGTATTGGGAGTTTGGTTATAAGATGGCAGTTGGTTGGTTTCCGCTGGAGCGTTTCTATATCTAAATTAAATGTAATGTTATTATATTATAATTTATATAAAATATACATGTATTTTATTTTTAGAAGTAAACTTAACTAATAACTGTTGTAAATATAAAAGGCGAATTTTCAAATTTAATTTAAATTAAGAAGACCGAATTGGTGGTTCCAAAATAAGGCCTAGTAGCCATAAGACCTATTTATAAAAATATTTATTTATTTTTAATGTGTATATATGTAGATGTGACGCGCTAGAGTGAAAAATATTTTATTTACTTTTGTTGCTTAACATTTTGAAAACACATTTCTTTTTGTTTTATCATATTACGTTTGATTTGGTCCCCTGTACATATTTCTACCATTCTGATATCTAGGGTTTTGATTATAGAACATAATGTTCTTGTTTGGGTAGTTTTTCCTGTTGTTGTAATTTACCTGACCGTTTCTTTCCCTATGAAAATCATCTGTTAACTGCATTGCATATTTCTTGGCCTCCCTGAGAGTCTTCGGGTTCTTGCGCACGACCAAAAGCTGAAGAGGTCCCCGCAGACCCGCTACAAATACATCCACAAACCTTTTCTCATACACAAGTTCCTGATTATTTCTCATTTTTAGATCATCAACATTTCGTTCCAAAATATCGAAACAGGCACATCTTATTTTTGATATCTCCACATATAAATGGTTGATTGAGAGCCCAAAGTAAGGAATTTCTCGTAGGTCGTCCATCAGATTGTCCATATTTCTGGGGTCTGCGAAATTGTCTATCAATGTTTCCTTGATCTCGTTCCAATTCAACTTTGTTCGTTCCCTAATTAGCACGTTATTGGCTTCTCCTATGATCTTCCGTCGAATAGCTCTCATTATAAAAACTGGACACTCAGCCTTATAGACGTTTTTAACAATGTCCAGCACCATATCTTCTACGCTTCCAATAAAATCCGACAGTGCATACTGATCGCCATCAAATGTCGGCAATAGCTGAACCATTTCTGGTATATCGATTTCTACTTGTACTTTGGGGATGTCCATGGGATTTTCACTGTCTGGTGTCTTTGGGCCTTCCATTTGAGCTTAGGGACTTCTTCCGAAAATATTATAATATGTGAATCTCCTTATGCTTCCTTTCGTTACGTTTGCGAAACCTGCAAAAATACTATTGTATATATAAGACTGGAATGTTATTTATTTTGGGGATCGAATATTTTCGGTGCTATATTTCTTTAGTTTCACTTTGAGCACTTCTTATTTCTTACACTCACTTTGTTAAATTAAATATTTTACAGCGATCTGATAGTAGGTACTAGATCAGCCAAGCTTGGGATTAATTAAGGTTTTAGGAATCATTGAAGAACTAAAATCAAACTGACTCGCTGGAGTGCCGGATACTAAATGAAGCTTAATCCAACAGAATTATTTCAAGAAACCCATGGCGCTCGGAGGCCGCACTTATGTACAAGGAAACGCGTAGGAACAACTACTTACATATGTACAAAAATATGTAAACATTGAAGTGCGAGAAGGGTTCGTAGAAAGGCCCCTCTGTTTGTGTCAAATTGCCGCGTCAACGGAACCGAGCCGAGATGTTTTATATAGAGTACACGCTGATCGGTAGTTTTTGGGAGGGGGAAACACTTGTGGCAACCCGAGTAGCCCCTCGATATGGGATCAAGTTAAGATCATAAACATTTTCTTGGACATGAGCATTTAGCATTAAAGAAATATGACCAAAGACGTTGGGCCAACCAATTGTATATATAGAAGTATTTAAAAAAAATGATTTTATCTAAAAAATTTATGGTAACCTGCGGTATCCCGATTGCAAATCATTATTCGGGACTTAAAATGGCATTTATCACATTGACAAACTCCTGCTCGACTGTCGGCCCCATTACTTATCCAAATCCAAATCCAAGTCGAAGCCCTCCTTCGGTTCAGACTCGGTATCAGTCATTCGTCATTCGTTCATTTGGCAATCAGAAATGAATTTTTTGCTGTCTCCGCTGGGCGATGCTTTGTTTGTTGTTCTGCAGCCCCGTCTTCGATTCCTGTCAATCGGCATTTGTCAAATGACTTTGGCTCCCGGGTACAGTTGGCTCGGCAGCTCCTTGGGCCTTTCTCCTATGTCATGATAAGGTTACCCTCCCTCTCGCTATATACATATATATGGTACAGAAGGGGGGGGCTTAGAATCGAGCCTGACAAGCTGCCAAATCTTTTGGCACATCATTTGAATTTGTGCGAGTTCGGAATTGCCATTTCCTGCTGGTCATTTATCTGGGCCTAATGCGCTCCATGACAAGCGAAAGCATTGCTTTCCCATTCCATCCGAGATCTGCAGCAGCCCAGCCCCCGATGATTAACAGGTTTCCCAGCTCCTCCGTTCTGATTGTTGTGGATGCCGCCGATGCCGAGGTCGATGCCGATGCGGAGGCACTTAAGTAGCCCCGGCCGCAGGGCAGGCGATGCCATAAACTCGGCCTGAGCCAATTAAGCAGCACTGAGAGAAAATATAAGGGATAATAATTTAAAGTTTATCTAAATTTTTTTGTTATATGATACTAATACAAGGGTTTTATTTCGCAAAGGCCAAATGACACTATCTTTAGATTCCACTAACTGTAATAGCACCATTTATTTATTTATTTATTTATATAATGCTAACAAGTAATTATAAACTAAGTGCTAACAATGGGCATGAGCTATAGCAGCTATAGGCCTTCAGCTCTTCAGGTTAATTAATAGCACCATTTATTTTTTCATTAAATATGCAGACTTATAAAATCTTAAACGGATAAACGAATTTTTTGGGTAGCCTGCCATGACTATTTATAATAAATCCAGTAAGTTTGTCGATGGCTTTAATCCAGAGATACTTCCATTATTAAAAATTTTAAACAGTCAAATCTTATATATTAAATATTATTATTTTTAAAATTAATATTAATATTATTTCATTGAGAAATTGCTACTTCAACATTTATATTAAATATTATTATTTTTAAAATTAATATTAATATTATTTCCTTGGGATATGGCTAATTCAACATTTCCAGTTTCTTTGTAGAATAAAGTGCCTTAATCTGTAGAAAATGTTTTAAGATAATTTGGTAACAAATATTGTTACAACTGTATATATCTCTAAGAACCAAATTACTGCCAGCTACCATGATTTTCTCTCACTGCAGGCAATTGTTATGGCCGAGTGACCAAAGGATGCCCAACAGGATCCCTTGGCTCCTGGGAGGTGGGCTTTCGGGAAATGTCCTTGGGCGTATAATTTTATTGTGATGAACTGATAATGTGACATTATTGTAACTCATTTGTCAACAAATTACGGGCGCTTGAGGTGGGCGTGGTCCTGTTCCGGGCCTATGTATCAATCAGTGTGCACAAGGACACCCACATCCACGCCCCACCCCCTCGTAACGCACACACCCACTCTTATACATAATAAATGAATCGTACATGCATTGGAAAAGATCAAAAGTGTCAATAAAACAAAGGCAGACAAACAAAACCCGAAGCGAACTGAAACTGAAACGAACCCCAAAGGGGAAAACAAACATGGGGAGTACGAAATGGAACGGAATGGAGCCGGGCCAAATGACAAAAGTGGCAAACGTGGCATAAATTACACAACCACCACCCCCTTGGGTTGGATAGTTAGGGGGAAAAAAACAGAAAAGAATATCCCATATCAGAGTCCGAAGCTTGTGATACCCTGCACTCAAAAAAGTATGCGCCTTGTATACTAGAAACTTATCTTAAAAACGTTAGAAGTTAGTTAGTCTATAAATAAAGAGAACATATCCTCAAAAAGATTTTTTTTAATTAAGTAAATTCTTTGTATCATATAATATATACGTTTAAAGCTAACACGAGTTTAGGGTTGGAATTTTGATAAGTAAAAATATTTTTTTATAAAATAAACTATTGCAAAAATTGCAAACATTTTTTTGAGAGTGTAATGAAAAACATTTTCAATACAGCTACGAAATAGGTTTGATCGAATTATTTATTTAGTTTAAGTTCGTTTAAGAACATTTCATGTGATAATGTTTCCTTTTTTTTATCAGATGGTAAATTTCCTAATTTAAAAGAGGTTACAAGAAAGAAAAGCATTTACTTACAGGGTATCGAAACGCAGAACTTCGGGAGAACAACGAAATCCCCGCTTAACAAGTGGTCTCCAATGATGCGCGATAGAACTTCACATGGCCAACGGGAATACTATGGGAATAGGAATCAGGATCGGAATAGAAATAGAAATAGGAATAGAAACAGGAAAAAGGGACATCAACTCCGTCCACATTTGACAAAGTAAATCAGGGAAAATTAAATGAATTATTGCCGCAATAAATGTGGGCGAATGGCAATATAAATTGTGTATGTCGCCACTTGAAAAGAACGAAAGGAATGCCCAGCTTGAGATGAAGATGCTGCAGATGGAGATAGCTAAAAAATGGGACGGAACCAAGGACACATTTCAGATATATATCACTTCACATTAACAAATAGCCCAACGGCAAATAGCCCGTACTTACACGTTTTAAATGCTGAACCATTTAAGAACTTGAGTGATACAAATTTAAAACGAACCATAAATTAATTTAATTGTTTCGTGAAAAGAAAACGTTCAAAATCTGTCTGTTAGGTAATAATAGGATAGAAATAATAATCACAATTGATTCAACTACAAATATCTTTATAGTTTCCATAATTGAGGAGAAGGGGTTAACCTAATTTTAATTAATTTTATTGACATCTTGTTATCCTACTATCGAGGTACTACATACATATAAGAACTTATCACAGAATGTCATAAGCAGCATTAAGCCCAAAAGCTAAAACAATATTGACCTTGATGTTCCTTCAAATCCCCCTTTATGACTCCCACTTCAGAATGGACCACTTTTCGTGGGTCTTTTTTTCCTCTTTTATTTGTGGACATTTCTATATAAAACATTTTTTATTTGCCATTTGGACTTTGATTTATTTCAATTGCTTATAATTTCCTGCACGATTTTCCCCCACTCTCACTCTCTTTTTTTGGGTGGGTGGTCGCGCATAAGTAGAAATAAATAAAAATAGATTAATGGCTAGCTCAAGTATCCAAACAATAAATTCCAATGGTACTGGAAAAAAGGCTAAACTATCCGCTTGGGCTTTGGATGCACAGAGAGACAACAAAGTGCTGGAAATTGTTAATTTAATATTTATTACAAATTATTGTTAAACTAACTTACATTTTTTAAAACATCTTAATTTTTTCTGTGTACCTTTGTGTTATAGTTGTGTGTAAGGCAAATAAATTTTTGTTAAATATGATTTTTTTCTGTGTACCTTATGCTCGCAAAAGCTGACTGCTACGTTTATGGTTCATGTGGCCTTGTCAGCTTCTGACAATTTTGTTTTCCTCACTGCAAAGGAGGAATCGCTTCGCCGGGATCCTGCCACGCCCCCATCAGGAGCAACCGCCCCTTCGAACTGACAACAAAGCAGTGCTAACAAAATAACAAAATATAACAATAACAACAGGAAGGGGAACAACGACGAAAGCTTTTAAGGCCGCATACATTTTTAATGAAACGAAATGCGGCCATTAAACATTCCAGAGACTGACTTCGGAGACGCTGCTGTCAAGGCATCCGCATTCGCATCCGCATCCGCATCCTGCACCCCCTCCCCGGACTTTCCCCATGGCCAATGTCCCCTCCCCCATACCCCTGATCCCCCTTAACAACAATTTAAACTTTTATTAATTTTACATACACAACAACATCCACCCAGTGCAGCCGCCATTGTTGCGGCGGGTTATTAAAAAACAAGCTGCCTGAAAATCTTTTCTTAAATTAATATTTCTTTGTACGAGTGAAAGCAACTGCCGCCTGTTGAGGAAAACAAAATAATAAAGGAAAATCGAAACTGAAACTGAAAAATGGAAAATGAGAAATGAACGAGAGGAAGCTGGCCGACGACTTCCCGTTCCGTTGCCTTTGAAGCGGTTCCCCATTTATTTTCCCCACCTCAAATGAGCGTAATACGGGGCGTATACTTAATGTTAAGTCAACTCCAAAGGGGCGTCCCTCAAGAGACTCTGAAAGTGCGGGGGGCATCTGTAATTGGAGGACTCCACTCAGAAAAAAATAATAGTTCCTAGATTTAAGGAAACATGTACTACATCGCCTTAAATACAGTTTTTTGCCACATAAAAATAGGAAAAATTGACCTTAATGATTTATTTAAGGCCAATAACTTTAAGGAATCAATATTTTTTTTAAGGTGTACGGGTAATTCCTTTCTATACGCGTATTTTCAAGATTCGTTTGAAGTTGCACATGCAAAGCAGTTATTCCAATGGGCACGATGAAGCGAAACTGCTGAGGATAGCATATTCCATTGAGGGTTTCGGCTTCGAGTACTTATTATACCAAGAAATTAAAATGTGAACGTTGTACAACAAACAAGAGAGAACACTATAGTCGATGCCATCGACTATCAAATACCCCTTACTCAGCTAAGGGGAGTGCGAGGAATATAGAGATACAAGAGTAGGCTAGTATACTTATACAACTATACAACTAAGTTATAGGTATAAACACCCATATTTTTGTCGGTTTTTCAATCATAACTTTATAAAAACGAAGCGCACAACTGAAAGACCGACTGTCTGGAGCAGCTAACAACCTAGGCTAACGATCCCCATAACTTTTGGGAAAATTAATTTTTTGAGCAATTTTCGCATTTTTCATAAGGGGTTACATCATCTATTTTTGCGAAAATTGGTCAAAATATAAAGTTTCCAGGTTTTAATGCCAATCGATTGGAAATTAAATTACGAGCTCAACGAGGTATGGCATTCCCTCTTCCGACCTTAATTCGCAAGATGATTGCCAAAATACCTTGTTTTTTGGTTAAAAAATAGGTAGTAGGATTTCAGACAAAAACGCACATATTTTTGTCGGTTTTTTAATCGTAACTTGGTAACAACGAGGCGCACAGCCGAAAGACCGACTGTTTTGATCAGCTAACAGCCTGGGCTAACGATTTCCGTCATTTTTGGAAAAATTTATTTTTTGAGCCATTTTTGCAAATTTCATAAGGGGTTACATCATCTATTTTTGCGAAAACTGGTCAAAAATTAAAGTTTCCAGGTTTCAATGCCAGTCGATTGGAAATTAAATTACGAGCTTAACGAGGTATGGCATTCCTTATTCCGACTTCAATTCGCAAAATGATTGCCAAAATACCTATTTTTTGGTTCAAAAATAGGTGTAGGATTTCAGACAAAAACACCCATATTTTTTACTTCACCTTTTTTGCGCAAGTTGGTAAAAATTAATGATTCTTGGCTTGAATGTCAATCCATTGATAAAAAGACCTTGGGCTATCTTTTAAGCAGATGGAGTACTTACTAAAAAAACTGGTCAGTCCAAAAACTTGTGATTAAATGGTCCAATTATATGTTTATTTAAATCATGGATAAACAAGGAAGATACCTTTTGGATATAAAAACTAAACTTACTTTATTATTTCCTATCAATTTGGTATTTAAACATCTGAAACTAAGCTCACAAAAAAGGCTTTTGATCTGTAGCGATTTATATTCACTAAAGAAAAACAACTTTCGTTTAATATTATGTGTGATCTTGTAAGAGCCCACTCCTCTGTGGGCTATGAAAATGTTTTAACATATCCTTCCGCATTTTTTCGGAACTATTCGATGGCTTCTTGGTGGACGGACAATCCTATCTCGTTTCGCCCGACTTGATGGGTGGCTCCTAAGTATATCTATTCCTCAGTCCCCCGACTGACTTGCCCCATTTTCCTTGACTTTTGCTGCCCAGCCCAGTTCCATGGCCTGTCCTCCCATTCCCTGTCCTGTCCTGTCGTGAATATGGTCCTTCTTTTTTCGTTTTGTTCTGAGCGCGGAGAAAAAACAACTATTTGTTATCCCTTGTAATTTGCATGGGCGCTCCCAAAAACGTCAGTCAGTCGTGAAGGGAATGGGGGCTTGGAGCCACTTTGACACATGGACAACGTCTCCATCGCAACACCCCCACCACCAAAAAAAAAAAAGAAAGAAAAACCACCCACTTGTGCCACTTTTCCTTCTTCACTTTTGCCCTCAACTTGCTCGTTTTCATTTCTCGCCTCCCTTTTTTTGCCCCAGCTTTTTTGCTTTTAATTGATTTCGCTTAAGTCTCATAATCGTGACACTTTGGCGCCTTTTAATTTGATTTTATTGGCCCTCAGCATGCCACGGGTCGCAGGAACTCAGGAACTCAGGATCTCGAAAGGGGGGATGTAAATGGGTCTCGGGAAAGGGTTCTCCTGGAGTTGACCCGCGTCAATTGGCGCATTTTATGACGGCGACCCCGGCGAACTTTATTATTTCGTAAAAACAAGACAAAAAACGAGAAAAAAACAAACGTTGACATGGAAAAACAGGGAAAACACGGCGGGTGAAAAAAGAAATGGGAAAAGGACGCTGTTCGCATTCCTCTTTTAAGATACTTTATGCCTTTTCACATTCTGTTTTTGTTTTGTGTTGTTCGGTTCGGTTTTGTTTGCCCTAGCGCCGCCTACATTCTCGTTTTAATTTGCGTAATTGAGTGGCTCGTTTTAATTTCCATTTTCTTTTCCCCGACTCCAGTTTTTCCTGCTGGGTAGCAAGGGTTTTCCGGGCAGTAATATATGATTATTTTGAAGAATTTTTAATAAATATACATATAGTAATATAAACCCTTGAGGATTATTACAAAAATTACACTAATATTCTTATATTTTCTATTATTTTTTTTTAGGAGATTGTATTAATGGTAACCCTGAAGTTGAGGTTTTTTAAGGCGTTTTCTAACCCTTCTGCGTTTGCACTGCAAAAGGAGTTGATAAAGAGACAGGGGAAGCGGGAAAATAACGAAAATTGGGAGGATTGGAAGCACAAAAGGCGGCTTATTAAGTTGTTGCCTCGGCCCTAATGAAAATGACAAACTGCCAAATGTTCTTGGCCAGTTCCAGTTAGCCGGAGTTTTGTTTCAAAGGGAAATCAATCTTAAAAGCGGTCTGTACACTGAGAAAATAAATAATTATTTTTTTAAATAAATAATATTTCCATTTCGGAAAATACAAACCAGTAAAATATCTGCAGACATTTTGACAAGAGAGCTGCCCGCAAACAGTCAAGGACAAATTAGATTTAATTTAATTCCTAGCTTCATTTGCCCACCCAACTTCATATATAGATACGAGTACCTATACCTATTACTCAATGACCGAGCCATCCATCAGTTGGACATCCACCGATTCCATCCGCTGTCCGATTGCTCCGGTACATAACCGATGATGGAGTTCACTCAAGCGATGGAAATTCACTTGGCCAGCAGTCAATGGCATTGATGAGGGCCTGCTAGATTTCGGGGAAGGTCTTTCCACTCCAAACTCTTTACTCTTCATCCCTATCCCTGCTATCCCGGGTATCCGAGCTGCCAGGACATTTAATTTATTAAAGAATTTGTAAAGCAATAAGTTTGTAGCCAGTCAGGGTCCGTCTCCTAACCCTCCGGATCCAGTTCCAGATCCAGTCGTGCCACTCCTATTTCCATCTATCCGATTGCCGAATCCCATTCTCCATTCTCCGCTCCGTTCCCATTCCCCTCGCCCCGAGTCGATAATCGTTTTCATTAAGCCAAGCGACAGGGGGCGCCAGCGTGCAACACGGCGGCTTAATTGCTGAAACGCCCCACCAACTGAACCAGCGAACCACCCAGCCACCCTATATACTATATCCCCACCCATCAGTCAAATGGACAGTCGCACTAAGCGACACTTTTTAATTAAAACGTAAGAACAAAGAGGGAGTGGATCGAAGGAAAGGCGGGAAAATCGCTGGGGAGAGGGGGGAAAATGGCTGGGAAATCTCTCGCTGACTTGAGGAGAATCCACTCATCTCGAGACGGGACTTGAGACCACAAAAATTCAATCAAATCACAGGGCATTTGCTTGGGCATTTCAACACCCACCCAATCCCTCATCTTCCGGCCTTTGAACTTTGTTAGGAGGGAATGTGGATTCTCAATTAAAATATAGCCTTAGAAATTAAAGGTGTAACATAGAAAATATATAATATTTTCCCTACAACTCTTTATTAATTTAACTTATGCTTATAGATTTTGCCAAGCAAATTCTGGTACTTTTTGGTAATGACGAAACAACTTACGTTACTTGATGGCTGGTCACCTTCCCCCGAAACTTTTCACTTGCCTTCCTTAGACCGCAACAATCTAATCAAATGGGAGACACAAACATTATCCATCCACCCGGCACTTTTCTATCGGGGAAGTCCCTTCCCTGGTTTCCCGGCTTGCCATCCAATCTCTTGGCCAGGGATCATTAGGCGCTGACTTGTGGAGCTGGAATGACGATGATACTGGGACATTGAGATGCCGAGATACTAGATACTGAGGCAAGGGTTCATTCGCACTGCATTTAGCTTACACGGTGAAAATATTATATTATTATAAATTTTTATAAATTAAATAACCCCTTACCTCTACCAGCTTATATTTGGCACCACTATAGAACCATGGAATAGTAAATATATATTTCTGAATATTGAATTCAAAATGATGTATTAAATTTAGTTTGAAAATCTTAAACCATATTTGTTATAAGCTTTACTTTCTGTAGACCTGCTTCGTTTTCTTTTACCAGTAAACATATTCGGTGGGCTCAATCTATTCAATTTCCTTTATTTCTCCTTTTACTTACTTTAATTTTTACTTTCTGTGTAGATCGGAGTAAGGAAGCCATCACCTTCTTGTTGCGGCTGCTCATTTGCGTAATGCACAAATTTAATTTACCAAAACGCAGCCCAAGAAAAAGATGCTGCCCGCTCGGCGAACTTTCGCCACGGAACATCAACGGCGAAAGTTGCTTATCCACAACGTATTCAGTGCGGTCTTCGGTCCGCTGTCCGCTTTTACACCCGGCCACCAACCCACCCACGGTTTTTCCACCACCCACCACCCGTTTTTCGAGGGAAAAGCTTACGTTAATTGTGTGTATCCTCCAGCTGCGAGCCGTGAGTTGCAAGTGCTTGGCACCTCCTTTCCCCAACTCAGTGGGGGGGTGGGGGGTGTGATGCTCCCTTGGTGACCCCAAAAGAGGGGAAAAGGAAAAGCCAAAGGCCCAGGAGCCGAGCTCATTTTAATCAATTTTTAATTTAAATTTAATAGAGTAACACGCTTGGTGGCCTGGCGAAATGGCATGAGACATGGCTGGAGAAGAGCAGGGTAGTAGGAAAACGCGGGTTCGGGTACCCGGGTTTTCCGAGGGGGTGTCGCAATACATTGGTGTCATTTTACACGCATTCCTAGGTAAATAATCTTCAGAGCGTCACTAATGCGATGACTTTGTGGCGTTCCCTGAAAAGGGGTGGGTGAAAAGGGGTTCCAGGGGAGTGTTAACCCCCCTCCAAAAGGGGGTTGCCAGTGTAAATTTGCGCGTCATTTCGGTTCGTGGGGCAAATGTGGGTTAAGGTGTCACAGAGCACCGAGCTGGCGATATTTAAAGGATTAAGTGATTTCCCTGAAATTAACACAGGTTGTGGGGGGGTAGGGGTTGTTTCATCGATTTGGCCTTGCTGAGGGTGGTGGGTGGTTGGGTGGATGGCTGGCTGGGTGATTGGCTAGCCTCTGCGATGCTCAAATAGCTGTTTCCGTGGGTGGATGGGCGCTCTTTCTCGGGCGTTTTGCGGCCAGCCAGCAAATTGCGTGTTATTTTGACCATTATGCTTGGGGGCTTAACGTAATTCAATTTATGGCCTTGGTAAGTCCCCGGATCTCCCCCAAACCCCCCTTTCCGTACTTCGCCGCATCTGTCAATTGGTTATTTATGCCCGCTTTTTAGATTTTAGCGGTTAATTAAAGCACATTATGCCTTAATTGCTAGATTAAAATGCTCTTTTTTTCTACAGCTTCTCTTTGGGTTTTTTTTGTCGGTGGGGGAAGGGGGTCAAAGAATAAACGAGGAGTGCTGACCTTTTCCGGCATTTTTTTTAGGTGCCTTTTAATGACTCGCAATTAGTTGCAAATTAAAATGAGAGCCCAGCGGAAAAAGTTCCTCCGGCCAGTTCAAGAGTCCCTGTTTTTGGTTCAATAAGAAAATTTACAGGAAAAATAAAAGGTTATTTAGGGCATTTTATAATTGGGTTTATATATTTAAGGAGATGTATTAGTATGCTAAAATATATTTATAGTAACAAATTCGAAATACGTTTAAGTTAATATCTAAATTACATTTACTATTTGGGTTAACACTTAATTATTTTTTAAAAGACAATAAGGTGTTTCTTAAAAATATTAAATTCATTTTAAATGGAAAGAGACATACAAATATAACTGATATTATAAACATATTTTTTACAACCTGATGGTTATGGGGTTTGCTATAATAGAGGATAGAAAAACATTTTCTTAGTGAACTCCCTCTTTAACAAAGAATTTCCCTGGGGCATTTTCAAATGGTTCAAAGTGGGTGGTTGGGTTGGCTGTCCAGGTGACTTTGAGTGGCCCTGCACCTGTCATTTGTCAAGCGGAGACGCACCTTTGATGGGCCTGCGATTGGGGCACGAATGCATTCGGCATTCGGTATTCGGGAGCAAACTGCATTTGTCCACTTTGATTGTCATAATTGCATTTCTTTGTGTGCGTGTCCGTGTGCCCATGCGTGTGTGTTGGTGTCCAGCCTGCACTGAGTATAGTACGTGACAGGAAGTCAGACCGGAGATACCCATACACTGGAAAAAAAGCAATGACTTGGGTTGAAAACCTTAACATTAGAAATAAACAAACATTCAAATAAATTTAAGTTATATTAAAAGTAATGGGCATAAGAATTTGAAGCCAAAAACTATTTACAAAATTGTGTAATTGTACAATATACAGGTAAACTTATATATCTCAGGTTTTTTATCTGGAGATCTCTATACGATTAGTGTAGTAAGCTTGTATACTTGGTATAGTCCAGCTTAATATACATTGTGTTCTGTTTTTTATTTCTTTTGTATTTTTTTTAGCTTATAAAATATTTAAAGAACATTAGAAATTGGCTAAACTTCTGTAAATATTTTGTCACTAAGTGTGATAGCCACTCGTGTCTAAATTATTAGCATATGTTCAATGCACATGCACAAAATCCTTAAAGTTTTTAAAGTGGAATATTTTAATATCCATGCAGAATGATGAATAAAATCATTGTAGTCTTTACCACTCTCATAAATATTTTAAAATATATTTGTTATAAAATAACTTAGCCATTTGAGCGTGGATATTTTTCAGTGCAGAAGTAGGCGCCAGACGAAGGCTTTGCTGTCAGAGCCGTCAGCACACTCGGTGGACAATTCAGCAGGGGGGGGCGGATTGGCGGTGGTGCGGGGCGGGGAAGGGGGTCCTATAGTGCCAGAGCGGCGTCAGCCAGCGTATAATGATATTAGTCCCGGACTAATGTATGCAAGCTTCTCTAATAAGCGCACTGCACATTATTAGTTATTAATTAGTCAGGTGAATTGCCCACGAGGTCCTGGCACCCACACAAACACACGCAAACGCACACGCACACAAGTACACCTGTATAATAGCACACCTGCACACCCACAGGCTTTTGTTGTAATCTCCCGACCGCATTGAACTACAGCCCTATAGCCTTATAACTCTATAGCTCTATGGCTCCATACGTGTATGACTACAATGGCCGGCGGTGTTTTTCGACTGCTGCCTCAACATCCTAAATTATTAGAAATGAGCTAATTGAAAAACTCAGTGCCCCCACGCACACACACACACACACGTGTGTGCACACACCAAACACTCAAACACCACGTAATGGCGTAATTCATCACGTAACGTGAGATGAAAATTGACAGCTAACAAGCTCAACGCCGCCAGATGCGGAAATCTAGAGAACGGAAGGCCAGCGAAGAGCTACGAGTCCCAAATCCTGGGACAAATGCGATTTGGGGGACGACTAATTACCTCACTCAAGGGAAAATGAGATAGGATATGGAAATATGTATAGCAACATTTAAAAAGGGGTGGTATGATATTTTAAAGATTGAAAGAACTTGTAAGTAAGGAGCTACAAATAATGCCTTAAGACTAATTAGTTTGAGTTGACTAATAATAATACATATAAGTAACACTCCTTAAAAGGAGAAGGTTTGAAAACGCTACAAATATCACACAGATTCAATAGTCTTGAGAACTAGCAGTTCTAGGAGTAGTGACCCTATTAACTAAGTGGATAAATTTAAGAAATGCTTGTCATGGTTTACAAAGCAAATTAACTTCTAGGGGCTAAAAACCCTTATAAAAATGAAAGTGAATAAAAAATGGAATATAAGGTAAAACCAGAGGACAAGGCGGTACCCTTCAGATACGTAATTGCGTAATCTGGCGCCCTTAATCAGCTACGTAAGCGGAAGGGAAAAAGTATCTTTGTGGGGTTGTGCAACACAAGCCAAGTGCACCATCCAGCTTTGCAGCTGCTTAGGTTACGTAAAGCCATTTGCGGTAAACTATTTGCCAACAGCTCTTTTGTTTTGCGGACTGCGAATACTACACCTCACCGCCACATCGGTGGTTCCAACGGAAATATATGAAAACCCCTGCTCCGAACCTGCGCCAAACTTATAATGACCATTTTCGGTGCGGTTCAAGTCCGAAATCGCAGTCCCCAGACCAATTCCATTTCGAAACCAATCTGAGAGCCCAATCACGCGCCCAATCCCGTTCACCGAACCCAAGCTAGGGTCGGAGTCCGCAAGTCCAGGAGTCCAGGAGTCCACAAGTCCAATCCCAATCCCAATCCGAATCAAAATCCGACTGCGACTGCAGCTTAGCGCGTAATTTTCTATGAATGCAGCCATGGCTCTGGACCGCAGGAGGTCCTCCAAGCGACAGGAGACGAAAGCCAAACGGATCGGATCGGGATGGAAGTGGGAGGGGTAATGGGTGTGGGTATGGGAAGCGGGGAGACGAGACGTGCCACATGTATGGTAAATTAACACCCTTTCCCCAACTGCCCATCCCAACCGATGCAGAGCAAAAAAATGCTACTTATAAGTATTTAGGGTTCACCAACACACCAAATTTATTGAAATCCATGTACTATATGGTTTTTAAATAAGTTAGGATCACCGAAACCAATCTATCTTACATTAGACCTTGGCTAAGTATAGGCAGATCATAATATGGACAGACATGGTATTAATATAATACGGTTCTAAGTTTAAGAGTAAAATATATCCAAGGACAAGGTCACCAACTTCTTTCATAAGGTATCATCAAGGTATTATCAAGGTAGTTGAACAATACAGATAATTTGGGGTTACCAAAGGCAATTTTTCTCAAAACCAAAAAAAAAAATTGAATTCTAAAAAAATACTTATAGAGTGGTTTTTCTTCCAGTGTCTCTGCTCGAAAGTCGCGCCGCAACTGTCGCATATTGAAACGTTAATCGCATTGCTCCTTGCAGTTTTCCCGGCAGGGAAACAACTCCGACTCGGACTGCTGGTCAGTGGGGATAATTTGAGGAGGGGTTTGGGAAAAGAGAGTTGGACGGAGCAAAGGCCGTCATATTTAGTTTTCCTTGACGCTCGCAGCTCACACAGCTGGATGTCCTTGCAGAACATCTCCCCCCCCCCCCCCCTCAAATCCACCACGTCATTTCCATTCCCGCCCCAAAGCAACGTTTGCGATGATTACTTTTGGTGGTTGTTGACTGCGGCGAGTGGCCCGCCCCCTTTCAGGGGCCACCCCCCTCCTGCTACGCCCCTTTGTTGTTCGCCGTGTGGTCAATGACATTTGCTCCGGAGCAAGAAGCAGCCAGCAGCCAAGCCAAGCAGCAAAATCAGCAGCAAAGCCAACGAAAAATCAATGCAGCAGCAACGACACCGATGACTTTTAGTCCCTTCATCCCCCAATCCCGGGAAATCCCCCCTAACCACTCCCTTTTCGGCCATTTAACCAGATGCCGAAGACGACATTTCCCACCTGCAGTTTCCATAAAAAAAGAGAGAGAGTTCACCGCCGCCGGTCTTCCAGCCGAGTGTTTTGGCCACATATTTCACAATTATCATAAATTTCTAGGCCAGGCACTTTTCTTTTTAAACTGGAAATTTATAGGCGCACTTGTTTCGATAATTGGATGTCGGCCAGGGGCGGCGGTAGGGGGATTGGGGGTCTGGGAAAGTTAGTCAAGATTGCCAGCAATTGAAATTATGGCATCGAAACTTCAGGGGAAACGCTTTAAAAAAAGAAGTTGAACAAGTCAGCAAAAGCATTCATTTGGTTTTAGAAAATCTTCACTTCTTAATAATCTATTGTAAATCTATAGTAAAGTAAAAAATATTCAAGAGTGAAAAGTTTTTTAAAACACATGATGTAATCGAGACACTATAAGCTTAAAATTAAGATTTTTTAGTAACAGTCGACAAAATAAACTACTTTTGCGAGAAGAATCCATCTTTTTTATTAAGTGAGCGTATTCAGGGTTTTCCTAAGGGCCGTGTTGTTACTTGAAACAATATTTTGCATAGGATTTCATCCGAATGCTTTCGCCACTGACAGCCAGGCATTCAAAAACTTTGGAATCCCTTTGGATACCACCCTTTCCGAGCTCCAAATTGCTGCAGCTAATTTCCTTCTACTTGGCAAACATTTTGCGGCTATCTCACCTGTGAGCAAATCAAATTCCAGGCATTGGCCAAAGGTTTTCTCGCACTTTGCGTGCCGGCAAGAAATGGAAAATTGCGGTAGCAACAAGTCCTCCAATTAGCCGCGTGCCTCGCATTCCCGACCCGCATTTTCCCCACCTGATCTGAGCCCCCCTCCCAGCCCCTCCTCCTGAACCCCTCACCCGCTCACCTGTTCAGGAAAATCGTGGTGCTGGCGCGTTAATTGGCTTTCATAATTGACCAAAAAGGACATCGGAGGCCGAGGCAAACCGCAGTCATGCCTAGTTGCACAGCCAGAAATAGTCCTTTTTTTGCATTTTTAAACTTTTTACAGTTTTTCATATGCTATATAAGAAGTAAGAGAAAAAAAAACTGTATTTAAGATAAACCTTTATTTATTTTCACGATCTTTAAATTTAAAAACCAATTATATAAAACCATAAGGTTTAAATACGTATTTTTTTCTAACAATTTGTATGGAGCTCTAACAACTTCAAAGCAAGATCCAGTTCAAATTTCTTCCTGTGTCTTGACCACTGAATTGAAATGAGCAAACTCCTGTTCTCTTTCAACTGGCAATTGCAGCGTGGCCGATAATTCTTGTCGACATTTTTCGCATTCGAACGAAACGAGAACTGGCCAAGATGACAACACCGATGTTGATGCATCCAATTAGGCGGGCAATTACCAAGAACCAACGGCCCAAAGGAGCTGCAAGTCACTCTTTGGCCAGAAGCTTCAGGTGGCTGATGAGGCGGGTTTTCTGGGGCCGAGATGCCGGTCCATAACCACCCACTTCTTGCTCGCTAATAAGGGAGCATGTTAGCTGGCCAGGGTGGCCTTGAAATGGCTTATTTTCTATTAAACAAGCTTAACACAAAGGTAACGCTATCAAATTCATAGTTAAATACATAAAGAGGAACAAAATCCGTTTGATCAGGGTGGCTATATCCGTTAGCTGCCATTCGAACAGTGGTTATCAAAAAATTATAACAAATTGCTCTATTCTACTTAAAGTATAATTATTTTAAACTATTTTTAGTCACACTTGTCGTAATTAGAAATTAGAAATATGTTTGAAATATATAATAAATAATACATTATAATTAATTATTACATAAGAACACTACATACCTGGAGAGGATCTCGAGGCACTGTACCCTGGAGTCCAGTTCCCATATGGTGACATCCCCTTTCGTCCCCCTACGAGCACCAACACTCACACAAATCATCCGTGGGAACTTCTGGTCAACTGATTTATAGCCTGTCATTGCACCTAAGTCACGAATGCTAGAACTAATTGGGAATTATAAGTACCAACTGACGTGAATACTGTGTTATTCACATTATCAATGACGTGGCCTTTTGTAAATTTCTTAAATATTATATTTACATTAATTAAACAATTTTTTGTTGTTAGTTGCATGTTGCAATATTAAATAAACAATTTTTTTTGTATTCTTCGAACATATTCTTAGGTCAAAATAGACAGTATTATTTTCATTCATTCTTAAGCCTAAAGATAATGACTAAATATACAGACCACGTATTGGACAACATTGTCCAACAGTTTCAAAAACCGGAGTCACATCTTAATAACAATTAATTGAGAGACCTAAATTTACCATCATATAACAAATTAATCGCAATTTCGAGCATTGAAAAATAAAAATTGCCCCAATTTAAAGCTGTTTAATTTTTTTTCCGTACACCACATTTTTTTATGCATTGCAATTAATTCGATGGTTTATTATCGCCCTCAAGCCCCTCTCGTCGGCCAAAATATGTTGTCCTCTTTGTCATTTAAAGCGATATTTATCAGCGTTCTCTACTCCTGGGCTCATTTGCATTTGCCCCAACCGAGGGGGATGGCACTTCGACCCCTTGGCAGGAGTGACCCATCGCCATTGCCATCGCCTGGCCAGAACGATAAGTTGGCCCTGTTTTTATGGCTTGCACGCTCTGGGCCAAGTTGTTTGTGACCGACCGGCAGTCGCTTCGTTTTCATTTCATCAATTAACCAAAAGGCAGCAAAAATGTGTTTTCGCCCTCTAATTAGCATCTACATAAACAGAGGGAAATCCTATTAGCACCCGCATGCCCTGCCCCCTTTGGAGGGTTGTAAAAAAAAACCGAACCATAAATACTTTGGGGCAATCGTGGGTGGCAGGACATCGCAGCTCATTAGCAACTCGATTCAGCAATGTACCACACAGTGGGTATCCCACGAACGTGTCCTTTGCCAGCCATTCAGAGGAGCTCCAAAATGAAGTTTGCGATCATTAAAATTGCAGTTTTCTCAAAGGGATTTGTGACTATATATTAATTTGAAGGGATTAGGAAAAATAAGGTAGTTCTCAGGGAATTTGTACAAATTAATAAGCCCTATGCTTGGTGATTTGGCATGGACTTAAATGTTATAATGAGGCTTACTTAGCCGCAATGATTCAGAAACATGAAAGTGCCACTGAAGTCACTGGGATTTTATACAAAAGTATGCAACAGAATTGTATGCGTTCGGAAGTCCTATGGAAAGGTAAAGTTCCTTTTTTAGACATCTTCATAAGTGATTTTAAAACTGGGAAACCTCTGAGATCTTGATATCACTTGTAAAGGTGTCCAAAAGTATGCAAATATATATTTTTAGTTCGGAAGTTGAAAGGACTCAGTCCGAAAAACAAATTCCTATTTTCTGTTGCATACCTTTAGGCACCTTTAATTTTAAAATCCTACTTAATCAGATACATATGAAATCACTGGAAATTGAAAATCCCCTTGTAAAGGCGTCCAAAAGTATGCAACAATACATTTTGCTTTCGAAGTCCGAAGGTCTCATTCCGAAAAACAAAGTTCCTTTTTTTGCTGCATACTTTTAGACACCTTTTGGGTGATTTAAAAAAGCCAAGTTATTCCTGTGGCATCCCCATGGACACCTTCGAAATAACACATTGTTCAAGGACCAAGGGCCACAAGTCACAGTCGTGCAGCTCAATGGAATCCATCACTGATCCACATCACGTCAGAGTGCGAAGCCATCGCCACCTGGCTAATATTCCGAGAATTCTTCTCGGATTTTGACGACAAAAGAATCTGCTGCACTAATTGCTGCATAACTCGGCTGTGTGTGGCTTTTATCCTCTGGCCTCCCTGCCATCGCACACACTGCACCTCGCACTTGGGATGCTGTGTCAACGCCGGAGTTCATTTGCGAGCTGGCCCGCTCCTCGCCCTCAGGATTTTGCAGCACGGAGCAGCTGGTCCTGATTCGTTCCTGGTTGGGTGTCCATTATACACCCACGGCCACTTCACGCAGTCCCCGAGCGCCGATCCCAGCCCCAAACGCCAGTTTCAGTTCCACTTCCAGATACGCATACCTTTCCCTTCGGAGACTCCGGCCTGTTTGTTGTGCCCGGCTCTCGTGGGCTTCACCCTTCAACCCGGTTCTCGCAGATATAAGCTTGTGGTGGAGAACCTTTTCGAAAAACCTTTGCCTCTGTTAAATGGGTTATATATGCACTGACTGGAAGACAATGTAAGAGTTTATTAGACACTTCAGTTTCAAGTTGGTATGAACATTATGGGAAGAAGGGTTACATGCAACGAGGCCCAGTGTTCAATATAGTAAATTATTGGTAGGATTGGCGTTATTTCACTGGGCATTACTGCATAAACCCGAAAAGAGTAGAGATTTGAAATCACTTGTCGAGGTACCTAAAAGTATGCAACAATATATTTTGATTACAAGTAGCGACGCTCTCTTTTCCACTGCAAAGTTTTAGACACCTTTGTAGGCGATCTCGAAACCGCTGTGATTTTTTTTACAGGGTACCTGAAAGTCGTAGCCCTGAACCGATTCATCCTGCCTTGAGCTGCCCGGCATGGCCCATGTGTGCGTATCTAAATGTATCCATATGCCTGAGATACGGGATACCAAAGCCAATTACCTGTGCGTCTGTCCCCCTCCAAAGTGAAGGGGAGAAATGGAGGAATCATTGGGGGTTTTGAGGGGGGGAAGAGAGAGTTGTCTGGGCCTGCGGCTGCTCGGGGAAATACAAAACTGACGCTGGGGCACAGTCTCCGTGGGCCATGCGACAAATTTGACTTTTATGCTTTTGAGAATTGCCTGTGACACAGATACAGGGACAGCAACGCACGCGGGTCCACCAAACGGTTACAGATACAGATACAAAGATACCGAACACAGATACAAAATACACAGCACACATATGCTAGTATGTAGCAAAGGCCCCCGACAGTTATGCAATTACAACAGGTACAAAAACCCAACGAGGCACTTGATGCGACTCTGTTGATGATGATGATTCTCGGCGGAGGATCGTAATGATGATGATGCTGATAGAGTGTGGCAATACACTGAGGGAAAAAAGGCCGGTGGGCGGACGTGTCCGTGTCTGTGCCTGTGTCCGTGTCCGCCAGCTGAAATGGACCCCGAAAACAACAACAAATTGTTTGCCGGGTAATGCGAGAACTTTTTCGGGGTAAATAAGTGGATGGCCCTCGGCTAGGAGTCTGCAACTGAACACTCGCATCGCAATTCCAACACATATAGCATCCACCCAGAAAAATCACTGAGAAAGACACTAGGCAGATGCGATATAAGCAAAAAATAAAAAATCAGGGGTTTCTTAATAGTAATTTGGTCGAACCTAGGCGGACATTTTTTCGCGAAAAATGTTGATTTTCTTGCCGTTTTTAAATCGTAACTTGGTCGAAACAAGGCGCACAGCTTAAGAACCGACTGTATTGAGTAGCTAACAGCCTAGGCTAACGATTTCCATCACTTTTGGAAAAATTAATTTTTTGAGCAATTTTGCCATTTTTTATAAGGGGTTACATCATCTATTTTTTCGAAAATTGGTCAAAAATTAAAGTTTCCAGGTGTTAATGCCAATCGATTGGAAATTAAATTACGAGCTCAACGAGGTATGGCATTCCTTTTTTCGACTTTAATTCGCAAAATGATTGCCAAAATAGTATTTTTTTGGTTGAAAAATAGGTATTAGGATTTTGGACAAAAACACCCATATTTTTGGCGGTTTTTCAATCGTAACTTGGTCAAATCCAGGCGCACAGCTGAAAGACCGACAGTTCCAAGCAGCTATTTACCTAGGCTAACTATTTATATCAATTTTGTGGAAATCTATTTTTTGAGCAATTTTCGACTTTTTCAGAAGGGGTTACATCATCTATTTTTGCGAAAATTGGTTAAAAATTAAAGTTTCCAGGTTGGAATGCCGATCGATTGGGAATTTTATAACGAGCTCAATGGTTGCCAAATACGTGGTTTTTTTGTGTCGAATAACAGATAGTGAAGCAAGCACAGATAATACAGAAAATTTCTCAACGTGTATTGCCACCCACTTGGTGGTGGATCTGTCCGAAAGCAGAGAATTAAAATTCAAATTCCAATTCATCAAGATAATCGCATTTCAGAACTTTTATTTGCCCCCGCACAGAAGTCAAATGTGCGAGTGAGAGGCGGCAAGTGCGTATCTCTCGCTCCCACTTTTTGCAACCGCCCACAGCCACCCACACAAATGTCCATCCGCGTGCGTGTGTGTGTGTTTAATTGTGCTGGTGTTCGGTTTTGTTTGTGCAGAACGGGCAGCGGATGTTGTAAATATTTGCAAATAGCCGTCACAGTTCCCAGACCGAAACCCGACCCCAAGAGCCCTGGTTACCCTATGCCATCCTGCCCATCGTGGCACATCCTGACCCATCCTGGCACATCCTGACCCATCCCAGGCCATTCCACTTCATTCCATCATATCCCATCCGAGTCCACGCCCGTCGTCCACTGCAGAAAGGGGTTTTTAGGGCCAATTATTATTAATTGCTTTACAGATACAGAACAGAACAGAACAGCACAGAACAGTGGAGAACCGAACAGAACAAGCGAAACACACGACGTGAATAAAAAGGCAGAAGAACAGCTAGAAAATCTAGACCAGGAAACGCAGCTTTAATTACCCTGTCAGATACTTCGGACACTCTAATGTCTACGAACAGCTCTATTCGAGAAAGTGATCCGGTGTCTATTAACTTTCGCAGGACTGCGGAATTTCGGGGGCCCAATGCTCTTAAGGGGATAAAATACAATGCTAGTTCAATGTCTAAACCTAAATAAAAAACTAAAAGCATGAAGAAATATTGTAAATAAAGTTTTTGTGGTCTTAATGATATGTAAGTTTTTTAAATTTATTCCTTTAAGTTAAATAGTGGTTTGGGTTTTCATTATTATATTTATCATTTACCATAACAATGGTTTACTTTTCCTTTTATTTTCATTTCAAACGCATATTATTTCAAATGATATATGAGTCATTATTTCTGAGAAGTTTGATAAGTAGAAAATAAATGGTAATATGTTTGTTATTCTTATCGGGATGCATGTAATGTGCAATTTTATAACTAATAAAACTCTTTGTTAGCTTGTAGTTACAACACAGTATAAGATGTTATTATATCATAATAATATTACATCATATTAGTAATACAAAAATGTTGCATATATGTTTTACCAGTTCTAGTGACTCTTGGCACTAGGATGCCAACCAAATAAGTTTCCTTACTGCCTGTGGACTGATGATGTCTTATGTGCTATGGACCATCTATATACCAACTGAAGAAAACCCATAGTGATGCGGACTTCTAAAATGTTTTGCATACTCTCGGGCAACGACTGGAGCTGCAAGAAGACGACTTGAAGTAGGCTTTGGCCCACTTGGCAGATGAAACCCTATAACCATGCCCCCAAACCATTCCATCCTGCAGATGATGGGGAAAAAGCGGCAAAAAGTGGCACACAAAAAGCGGCAATAATAATAACAATAAACCAGGGCCAGTAATAGGAATATGGGAATAGGGGAATGGAGCCAAGTGCAAGCTGTTGCATAATGCTACTGTTGCTACTGTTGCTACTTTGCCACCGACTCAACTCGACTTGGACTAACTAGACGGATGGATTTTCGGACGGATGGCCGGCCCTTGGCTCTTGGCAATTGCCAAGCGGATTTTCCGCTCCGGAGAGCTTTTTCCGCCGCCAGAAAAGTCTTGGGCCCGGCTAGAAACTGGGAAAAACTATAGTGAAACTGGGAAAACTGGGAAAACTGCGAGCTAAGCGGCGCACTGAAGCGCTCACATTTTTAATCATAATATTTTAAACAACATAATTGCAAAACTAACAAAAGATGCAGCAAGCAAATGACGATGCACAAATTGCCAATAATTCGGCTTTTGCGAAAATTGTGAAAATTTCGCAACTGATTGAATCGATTGTTAAGATTTTAAATTGAATTATTCAACTATGAATACGAGGCTGCACGAAGAACAATGTAAAATCCTGTTGGCTCAGAAAAGCCTTCAAGAAATTATAAGAAATTGCAATATTCAAGCTGCATTTGATGAACGAAAAAATGTGATTAATTTTGAATGAAAACAAAGCAAGAGGAATGGACTGAATGCAAATGGTTTTGCTTGAATTGAAAGTTTAATCTCTTTTTATACACTCTATACAAATTATTGTACCAACTAAAAGATGCGATTTGTTGAATTTAGCTCCTTATCAAAAAAGAACTATATTGTCGCTGAACGAGGGACTTTTTTGTAATAAATTTGAATTTTTTATAGGCTAAAAATGATTTTTTGGTATAATTAAAAAGCACTTTTTTCGTTCAATCTTTCGCCGATATCGAAAATTTCCCAGTTCTTCATTCTGCGACAAGATAGTTGATTAAACTAACTAAGTGTTTTTACATCTTCGATTTTAGATAACCCGTTCTCCCCAAATTGGATCCACTTAAAGGCACTTAAAATTTCCGTTAATTTTTAATTTTTTTTTATTTTTTAAATTAACAAAAAAAAAGGTGAAATAATGTTCTTTAAGACACCAAAAACCGAATTTGAATAAAACCTTTCCTTCATAGGAAAAATTATAAGTCTAGCTATTTTTCTTGGTACAAGTGTATGCAGATATTTTTTCATTGCCTACATTTAAGCGCACCAGGAATTTAAAATGGCGGAATGTTCCTAAAAGAATTGATCTGCCCCTGCGATTTTCTCACAAAGTGCTGAATTTATTTTTCTCAGATACCAGGCAAACAGAAATCTCAGCAAGTGTCAGCTGGTAATTATGATTTTACTTATTGAAGAGAGTATTTTTCAAGATGGCGGCCCTTTACATATTTCCCCTTCCCCCACTGACCAATAGGAATTAATCTCCATTGGAAAGATCCGTTAGTTGAGATCCAAGCGCAGACCAGAGATGAGCAAACATGACTGTTTCACAAGCAAGTCACGAGCCTGTCACCATCTTGTCACCAGCTAGTCACGAGATTGTAACGAGCTTGTCACGAAGGCATCTCTAAGAAAGCTTATATTAAACCAATCAGCTGATCGTTTTGCCACCTGCTAAACGTTTATGTTCGCCTGGTGTCTGAAAAAAAGAAATCTAGCAATTCGACCATTTGCTAGACGAGCAAATAAGGTAGTTTGGTTTACTGATTTCTATTATTGACATTTCGAAGAGGTCTGAAATTAAATTTCTTGATCTTTGGCACCAGGCCAACATAATCCGTAGCAAGTGACTGCTGAGCGCTAACATGTTTCTTACTGGAAGAAAACCGTTAGTTCAGTAAAAGGGGCTAGAGGTGGGTGAATCGCTTGATCGGCAGCAAAGGCCCTACATATTTTTGGGCGGCACACCTCTAGTTAAGCCTTAAAAACTAGTCGTTGGCCACCTACGATTTTTTCTGTTCACCTGGTGCTTCAAATTGAAAAATCGTTCATTTACTTCAACAAATTGAATAGATTCGAATCATATTTTCTCCCAAACTGCTGAATTTATTGGTCTCAGATACCAGGCAAACAGAAATTTTAGCAAGCGACAGCTGGTAATTATGATTTTACTTATTGAAGAGAGTATTTTTCAAAATGGCCGCCCTTACCATATTTCCCCTTCCCCCACTGACCAATAGGAATTGATCTCCATGGGAAGGATCCGTTAGTTGTGAGCTTAGCGGAGACCAGAGATGAGCAAACATGACTGTTTCACATGCATGTCACGAGCCTGTCACGATCTTGTCACCAGCTTGTCACGAGATTATAACGAGCTTGTCACGAAGGCATCTCTAAGAAAGCTTATATTAAACCAATCAGCTGATCGTTTCTCCACCTGCTAAACGTTTATGTTCGCCTGGTGTCTGAATTTAAGAATTCGAGCAATTTGGCACGTTTAGGCTCATTTTGAGAATATAATACCGTTTTGTAAAGCCAACTTTTAGATGGGAACCAAACAAATCGCACGGAAATAGGCTCAAAATCGCATGAAAAGCAAAACTCGAATGCTAAAGGGTTGAAAATAAAATATACTTAACCTTTTTTACAAACCAATCCCATATAACTTATATCCTTATCCTGTTTGGTCCTTCAATCAACAAGTTCCCCCGGCCCAAAAGTATGCAACGCGTTCTGGCTCAAGCATGTTGCACTCGCAACTTCCCAACAACGCGTTGCAACGCAACATGTTCGAAGTCCACGCGCTGCATACTTTTGTGGGCAAATGAAATCCACTGTGTGGAGTGTGGATGCTATGTTAAGAAAAACAGTTCGTTTCTTTTGGGGGTTTTTCGTTTTGCATTAAATCTTTATTTAATTCTTTTGCGCTTTTCTCGTTTCTAGGCCAAGTTTTATCGCCCAAGTTCCACTTTTAGACTTAAAACGTTCCTTCTCTTCATTGGTAATAATTAATTTGCATAACGTTACTTACAGTTTTCGCTTAAATTAGTATAATAATAATCATTAATTAATAATAATCATAATAAGGTGTAAACTCCTCTCGTTTAAATGCCAGTTGTTGTTGGTATCAGTATCGGTATCGGTATCGGTATCGGTATCGTAATCGTATCGGCTGTCTATATAGTTGTGCTGCGTTCTTTCGTTACGCTTTCATTAGTTTTTTATAAAATATCACATTTTAAGCTTTTTGTTTGTGGGAAAACCAAAGTTTCGAACGGAAAATTCACCGGCAAAAGAAAAATCGGGCAATGTGGCAGAAGCAAAGCAAATCTAGCGAGACCCAAAGAACGCCAGCACTCTTGATCGAAATCGAAATCGTAATCGTAATCGTAATCATGATCGGGTTCGGTTTTGGTTTTGGTTTTTTTTTTTGGGATCGGGACTTTTGTCCCTGATCCACATTTCGTTATACATATACTTGGTTGTGGTGCTAAAACTTTGCTTTATTTTACGATTTATCCAATATCTAATGCGCCTTTCTGCGTTATTTCGCGTTTAATATTTTATGTAGACATTTAAAAGTCTGCAAAGTGCAGCTTGGGAATTTAAAATTGTAATTTCTTCTTTTTGTAATTTGCATATGCATGTCTGTCAGTGTTTTGCTTGGTATTATTTTCTCTTATTGTGTGCATGATGGAAAGTGCGCCATTAACAATGGTCGCCCACTTTCGTTTCGACATTTCTCATTTACCATAGTTGCTACAACTTGATTCTAGAATTTCCCCTATAGTGCTTCGCCTTTTCATATTCGATTGCTTCTAATTGTGGACAGGATATAGACAGGACTTGGAAAGTGTGTGGAAAGCACTCGAAAACCGCAGCCAGAATGAATATAATCGGATGTTTTCAGTAATTCAAATTCTAATCTAGGATGTCGTTAAAAAAATAAATAACATTTTTCAGGTTTCTGCAATAAATTCAAATACATTTCAAGGTGTGCTGTAAGAATTTAACACTGCTTACAGAGTACAATGTATCCTTTCAGTCACCTTTTTAGGAGGATTCAGAGTGTTGCATGTCCAAAAAAAATATATTAAAATCAACATCCTTAGTCCTTTGTTTTAGGGAATTCATTTCTGGCCGAGCCTTGAGGTCTCGCAGTTGGCATTTTAACAGCTCTTTTCCCTCATTGTTGAAGCTGAGTCGTTTTGGCTGGGGAAAGTTTTCGAAATGGAAATGAAATTCTTTACAATGTTTCTTTATAGCTGTGCCTGCTGTGTGGGTGTGTGGAGGAGGTGTACATTTACCATTTATCATTTAGTATACACATAGGTATGTATGGGCTTATATATGCATATGCATTTGCTTAAGACACATTTTTCAATAAGTAAGTGGAACAACTCGCCAACTGTTTCGGTTTCAACTACATGCACATAAATTACAGATTTACTTTTGTGGCTTTTGTGTTTTAAATGCTTTTCCATCGATTTTCCTTTTCGGCTACACTCGAATCGAGTGCGAAAAGTTGACAGGCATTGACAAATATTGGGGTTATTCTTTTTCTGTCTCTGTGTTGTTGTGCGTCAATTAAATTGTTTATGTGTCCAAATTTATTTACAATTTGTTTAACACTCACATCTTAAGATACCAAAAAAAAAAAAACACATTTTATTAAATATCCTTTGTTTATTAATATTAATATTCGTATAGTTATAATCCACAATCTTTACTCTATGTACAAGCATTGCTACGTTATAAATAATAAAAAAAATCGTATATATTTAGATTTATATATATTTAATGATCATGTTTTGCTTTACGCGTAGACAACATGGTGGTGCAATCTTCTAGATCTAGTCTCCACGTTCATCCACAAAAAAATTATCGCCCTCTCGTTATTCTAGTCGGATGCAATAAAAAAAATTGGCTTTAACATAGTTCGTATGTACATGAATAAATATATATAGCTTTCTATATAACTATATATATATATATATATATATGCGTGTGTGTGTGGGTTTGCGTGGGGTGAGTGCGGGCTACATATACTTTATATAGACATAGGCCTAACATACAGTTAATTATATAGCGGTGCCAGATTTGCCAGATGGTTAATAATACATATATTTTGAATATATATATTTATCAATTCTGTGCTTAGTAACGATTAGTTTAAAATGTTCATCGGCCGCCAGGAAAAAAACTTCGATATACATCTATTCAACATACGCAATTCGTTCATCGTTCGTTATCGATAATTGTTGATCGCCTATCGCCAATCGCTTTAATCGTTCATTTTCTGCCTCTACGGGGGGGTTTTCTTTTTCTCCATGTGTGCTAATTATTTCCGCCTTTAAGCGACTCTCTTTTCCCATTTCATGCATTTCTTTTTTAGTTACTTTGTTGTAGGTACCTTGCGTTTCGCTTTAAAGTGTTTCCATATCCGTATCCCCCCCCTTACAACATATCCGCTATGGAGCCGTAGTGCTGCTCCTGGCAAATCGGACGACAGCACTCCTCCACGGCGTCGTACTTGTAGTGGCGCCTCCGGTTCAACTGACTCCTGTGATAATAACTTCTTCCTGGCTGCTCCTCCCGATCCTGCTGATCTTCCTGATCCTGATCCTGATCCGGATCCTCCTCCTCCTCCTCCTCTTCCTCCTCCTTACTGCCCATCTCCCCCTGACCGCAGCTGATATCCAACTCGAAGGGATTCAAGCGATCCTGGGTGAGGGAGTAGCGATTCTGGGGCGGCTGCAGTGATGATGTGGACGATGATGTTGACGCTGATGACGTCAGCTGCTGATGCTGATGGTGGCGACGGCTACTATAGCTACTATAGTTGCTGCCGCTATTGGGTTGGTGGTAATAATGGATGGCATGGCATGAGGCAGTCTTTGAATTGTATTCCTGAAAGAGAAAGGGAAGAAGTTTGGTTAGCCTTAGGTTAAATTAGCTATAAGGCTGTTCAAAATGTGGTATATGTTTTGTGATAAAACATTTGTTTCATTATACATAAGGTGTCTTTTTCAAACCATTAAATATAGTATTTTTGACGTCCTATTTTGTATCATTTTTTGAGTCATTATAATGTATTATTATGTTAAAACAACCACCAGTTATAAAGAAAATTAAAAATACGAATGGGTTTATTTTTCTGATCGAAGATAATCAATCTTAAATATCGAAAACGTTGTTAATAAAAACTCGACGACTTTGAAAATGCAAAAATCTGCCTTTGAGTGTGTATAATTTCTGTTAACTACATGGAAATCGCCGAATCAAAACCATTCTGCTGTAAAATTAGTTTTCGCTTGTGTGGGGCTTGATTTAAATAACTTTCATATTTCGTTATTGGCCTTTAGTTTGATTTGTGTTCAAACTTGTGTTGCTGTAAACTGCAACTAAATTTGGCGAATTTCATAGAATTTATTCGGCTGCACTTTGGTTTTGAATTTTGGTTTGAATTGAAACCTTAACCGATTGAACTGTGATGCCGTACAAGTTCAACAAGTTCGGGCTTTTTGGTCAAGTCAAGTGAGGAGATTCCCGCAATTGACTTTTGGCAGCATCTTTTATCCACTTCCGCCCCTGTCCTCCCCCTTTTCCCTGTCCTCCCCCTTTTCCCTGTCCTGTCCCAATGGAGTATATATTCACTTCCCTTCTCTTGACTTTTCCTGAACCAACTGAATATTGTCTGCGCTAAAATTTGTTGCCACAATTTGTGCAACAAATTTTGTGCTCCAGCTTTTGCTATTGCTTTTGGCTTTTGGCGCACTGCCTCGACATCTGTGGCCGTGTGTGTGTGTGTGTGGAGTGTGTGTGTAAATAACCAACATAATGGCAGAAAGGTCGCATTCTCATAAAGTTGGCGCTGACTTTCAGGGGTATCCTGTACTCGGGTACCCCCCCTGCTTCCCGTCCCCTCTGTGCCCCGCATATTATCAATAAATTGCATCTGACTGCCAAGCAGACAACAAAACGGTAGCCCTATCTGCAGACCCAACTCCCCAACTTTCCAACCCAACCTTCCACCTTCTGCAGACCCATTTGACACCCACCATCAGCCACCACCCACCTGACTAACCCGTTATTAAGCGAGAGCTTTAGCACTGCGGATAAATACTACACATTGCGCTTAGGCAGTTGGAATTCTCAGAGAAATCCTTAAATTTCAGCCCCATTACATTCTTGGAAATATAATAAATTTCATTTTAAGATAAGATTTGATTACATTTTATGTTGAGAATTGATACTTAATGATCTTATATGTTAAAGAAATTATATATTTATTATTGATTTAGTTTTGTAAATTTTTGTTGGTTGACTTTGTGAAAGTTTTTAAAAATATATTGTCTTAATTTTAAAACATAAGATTTGGTTTATTTATTTTTTGGTACATTTTTTGGTACCAATACAAAACAATTTATGATTAACTTGTCTTTATGCAAGTATTTAAATTTTCAATATTTTACTTTTTGGTGACCCCAATTTATTATTGTGGTGTATAAAAAGTTATGCTTAATGATGTTTTATGATCTACTATTTTTTTTTACTTTTTGAAGGTGCCCTAAATATACAAAAAGCACTCAATGATTCACTTTTCTTCGGCCAGCTCTTTTTATTTAAAATATTTCACTACTTCTTGGTGACCCCAATTTCTTAATTTCATTTGTTTGGCTACACAAAATAAAGTGTGTATTTTCTAAACACTTCTTACTGTTCCTTTTAAGCAGCCTTCGCACTCCCATTTTCGCTCAGTGCGCACGTAATATGGGCTTGGGCCCTGTCGCACCGCACCTTGTTCTAATTTATTTATTGTTGCATGCATGTGCTTTTATTGGTCGTCCTCCAAAATGCTGGGGGACTGGGGCTCTACAACGCCGACCCCCGGTTCAACCACAATATTGGGCAAAGTCCAGTGCTGGACTTTAACAATTATGTTTTGCCGGGTTGTACGGTCAAAGTCAACAATTTGATGCACTTGTCGCTCGCCGGTTGGCCATTTGGTGCCAAAGTTATTAAGCACTTTTCAGGGGGGCATAATTGGGGGTGGAAGCTAAGCCCGTGGCGAGCCGAGCTGAGCTGACCCAAAACTGGACTGAGTTTTAAAATCGGCTTAAGCAGGCAAATGTATTTCGAATGAGCCGCACACATCCTGTGAATACAGCATACAGCCCCCCCCCCCCCCATTCACCTTTTTGTTTCAAGTTTATTGATGTCGACGTGGGTTTTCATGCCTCAGCAGAGGGGGGAAGGGGGTCAGGTGAGAGGGGTGGGTGGAAAAGGGGTGCAGACTCGTCTGCAACGTGACAAAACCCATTATAGATGCGACCGCAAAGATAACACTCGCTTTTCGGTCCAGACTCGACTTCTGATGGATGCCCAAACACAAGTGTCAAGCCTTGGGGTTGGGGTTATTTTGGTCGCTTTTATGGCTGCCGGCAAAGGTGGACGAGTCACCAGTGGTGGTACTTCCAAATGGAAAATCATCGTAGTTTTCCTTGAACCATCGTTACTCTTGCGGCCGGTTTCTCAATGTCCGGTTAAGGCACTAATTGGTTATCTCTCACTGAAAGGTTAAGGTTCTAATTGCTTATCTCTCATTGAAAGTTAACATGGAGTTAGATTAATAGGATAGACACATGTGTGTCATCATCGTAGTTTTCCTTAAACCATCGTTGCTCTTGCGGCCGGTTTCTCAATGTCAGGTTAAGGCACTAATGGGTTATCTCTCACTGAAAGGTTAAGGTTCTAATTGCTTATCTCTCATTGAAAGTTAACATGGAGTAAGATTAATAGGATAGACACATGTGTGTTATCATCGTAGTTCTCCTTAAACCATCGTTACTCTGGCGGCCGGTTTCTCAATGTCAGGTTAGGGCGCTAATTGGTTATATTTCACTGAAAGGTTAAGGTTCTAATTGGTTATCTCTTACTGAAAGGTTAAGGTTCTAATTGCTTATTTCTCACTGAAAGTTAACATGGAGTGAAATTAATAAGATAGACACATGCGTTTTCTCAATCAATCCAACAAATGTCATTTGCTTTAGTCGAACGAGAAATTTAACTTTACCTTTTAGTTAAAAGTTTACGTTAAGATAAGCCTCAACATATTATTTACCGAATCTGTATTTTAATTAAATGACAAAAATTTAGAAGACTTTGAGAAATCGGCCCTCTATGATAATTAGCTAAAATGTTTAATAGTTTTAACGGTTAATACCTCATGATACCTTGTTAAGTCAGTTAATATCCCTAAATAAAATCCTTGAAAATGATCCATTAAAACCCCTACAAAAAGTCAAAAATAATAATAGCTTATACTTATCCCTTTAGCACTTTGTTAAGTCAGTTAATATCCCTTAATAAAATCCTTTAAAATGATCCATTAAAACCCCTACAAAAAGTCAAAAATAATAATAGCTTATACTTATCCCTATGGATGGATAAAAACCCCTTCAAATAAGTACCGAAATTCACCCCATCACTACCAGTCGCCGGGTGAAACTGCAAAGTTTCCATAAATTTCATTTTGTAACCATCAAAAAGTTAAGTCAACGATAAATTGAATGGCTGCATGATTGACTGAATGAATGAATGAGAGGCTGTGCAGGGTGGCGCCAGTGGGCGGTGGGTGGTGGGTGGTTTGTGGGCGGTGGGGCAGGCTGCGGCTGTCAGTTGCTTGTCGGTCATTGTGTGGCTCGTTGCGTTTCGGCCAGACATCAAAATCCACACAAGCGGGTGCAAAAAGTTGGTGAAAAAATATAAGAGTGCCAAAGAGATAAATGGAGTAAGGGATAAAAAAAGAACGCCTACAATTCGGAGACGAAAAAATCCCACAGCACAGGGTGCGGAAAAAAAACCATAGCCTTTTAAGATTATTCCAGTCTTTAAACTTGTCTTTAAATACATATTTTAAATAAATGCTTGTTCCCTTTTTTATTTATTTCTTCGCTTTCCTGCCGCACAATATTTATTTCACAACTGTTTAATTACCTACACTACAATTGCCTGAATTTAAGTGGTGTTGTTTTTTTTTTGGGTGCAGCAAAGAAATCATAATTAAATTAGCTATTAAAATTGAAATGAAAACTTAACCACAACTATTATACCGACCACAACTGTATTTATGGGCAGTGTGTGCGAGTGCGTAAAAAAGCGTCAATATAAATATAAAACAGGCGACAACAACAATGCCAAAAAGTCAAAAGCCGTCAAAAAGCATCATTGAACCAAAAAGGGGGCGGCTGGTAGGGGAAGGGGGCGTGGCTGAGGTGAGGGCCAACACCTCCACAAAGCGCTTGTCTGCGTGTGTGAGTCGCCGCCTCCTCTTTGGCCAAAAAGGCGTGGCACCGACATGTGACATGTGCCCTCCTGACAACGTCATGGCAACCCACGCCCCTGAAAAGGGGTTTAATGGGGGGGGAAGCACCTGCCCAGCCAACAATAGTGCGGAAATATTAAATCTGCGCGTCAGGCGAACCGAGTGAGGGCAAGGGGAGTAAACAATTTCGGGCAAGTGAAAATATTCGGGTAACAAAAGTGTATAAAGGGGGGCTTTTATACTTCTTACAAAGGGGCGGCGAATAACAGGGGGCGAAAGGGCGCCGCTGAGTCTTTATATGAATTGCAACAAACACGAATTCGGTTCGTAAGAAGGGCAAACTTAAAACTGATTATGTATTGATGGGTCTGATGGGCGGAGATAATCAAAAGAGAGCAGGGGGCTTATAAACATATACATTTATACATATATGGATGGGCACCATCTGCCGTCCTCATAATGGATCATTTTTAAAGTGGGGAAATATGAATTTGATTGGGACAATCATTGCATATTGTCAAGTGGGGTTATGTGCGAAAAGGGTTTCATAAATGTTACAGATGTGGTAGTTTGGAGGGTTTGTCGATACGATATGAATTAAAGTAAACAAAAAGTGAAGGGTTCTATGGGGCTGCCAAGTAAAGTGTTATCCTTATAAACCCCCTTAAATGAGGACAAGTTGTGGTGTGGCAGCTAGCCCCCCCCCCCCCCCCCCCCCCCCCCCCTTTGCCGACGCCCGTTCATCAATTTGCAGAGCCAACGGAAAGTGTTGCCTACTTTTTTGGGGCCATGCACTTAAAGCCGCTTCAAGGCGCCGTCGTTTCAGATATTGTTATGGTTGTGTTGGGAAATTTCTGACAGGTCATAAATTGGCGCAACGGGCGGTCTTTGCCCCACCCCCCCTGCATTCGAAAGGGGGGAGGGGGGCCGGAATGCCTTTGCCAAGCCCAAACACACACCCAATCACCCACCCAACGAGAGATTTATATTCTGATGACCAAATGTCGGCATTGTCGACGTTGTTTGTTCGCTGCTCGCCGGCAAACAAAACAAAACCAAGCCAAGCCAGGCCAAACCAAACCAAACGAAATGAAAACGCATTCGCTCTGCACAAATACAAACACAAATAAAGGTGTGAAGCGGCACGGGGCAACAACAACAACAATAGCAATGGGCCATGATAATGGCAAGAACAAGAAGAGCCTTCATTTACATATATACAACGTGTGTATTTTTTACAGTTAATGAAGCGACCAAGGACCAACGGCAAAGTATGAAAAAAAAACAAAAACAAGTGACGACGGCCAAAGCTAACAAGGAATGCCAACTACACTTGGAGAAAATCTATCTATAATCATATGAAATCATATTTAAAACAACAAATATGTTCCAAGTTCAAGGAATGTTTAAGTTATAATTAAAATAACACTTCCCAAATTTCAATACCGAAAACAACTTTGGACAATAAAGAATTCCCCAGGCGCTTAAATCAAATTAAATAAATTTCAGATGGAGTCCTACTTCAACTTTGTGATATCTTGGGCCTTTGTTCGTTGATATTTTTACTTTGCAACAAATATGTTCTAAGTTCTAGGAATGTATAAGTAATAATTAAAATAGCACTTCCCAACTTTCAATATCAATCAAATCAAATAAATTTCAGATAGAGTCGTACTTCAACTTTGTGATATCTTGTTCCTTTGTTCCTTGATATTGTTACTATGCATTATATTACTGAATTATAGTAACAATGTGTACAATTTTCAAGGTTAATTATGAAATTCAGTGATTATCCACAAGTTATAAAAAAAATCTGGAAATCTTTGAAAAGTAGTATTAGCGTTTGCTTAGGCTTTACAAAATCTGCTAGATCTAAAATCATGTTTCAATAGTCATTCACATTTTGATAATACATACAGAGAAAGTTCTGACGTTCTCATCTGAGTTGAAAATGTTCTTAAAAATAGAACGACATTTTTAAGTTGAAAATGTTTTTATTTTGCTCGAATCAAGTTGAATGGGCGGTGTTTAAGTACATTGTATGTACAAATAAAGTATTAGTTCAGTCATTAGTGTACTTATCAAAAAGTTGTTAAATATACTCAATTTAACTTTTCTATTCTCACCATTTCTTTCTTATATTGAAACCAAAATGGACTTACACGGTTTTTAAGAACGAATGTTCTCAATTCAAGAACAATGTTCTTGGATACTTCTCTCTGTGCAGTTACAAAACCATACTTTAGCTATATAGGATTATTTTAATATTTAAAAAGAATGGTATGCTACTTATAAGCAAATATTTAAATATGGCAAATGACTCTAGTTATTTTTGGCTACTTGTATTGTAGTATTCTTTATTCCTTATTTTCTTGGTTAAATTAAAAATTGGTATTTTTCACTACAAACATTTTTTGTACATCTGTGTGATATTTTTGGCAGTGTAACCAACGCGTTGGCACCTTTCGTCCAGCTTTTCCACCTCTCACTTCGTTTGTAGGGCTTGTTTATTAGCCAGCGCCATGGAACAACAACAAGAACAACAACAGAAACAACAACAACATTGGCAAAATGGCCGACGCCGCGCTTAATTGTGCGGCCAGCAACCGGAAACGGAAACTGATTGTGCGGTCTGGCAGGGACACAAAAGTCCCTCTTGCACCCGCGCCCTCACCTTAACCCCTATCCATGCCCACATCCTCACCCTTAACCCCACTGATTTGCAACAAATCTCATTCACATTAAGCGTTTTTAGTCGCGCTGGCGGCTTTCCAATCAACGCATTTGACATTTTGCCCCCCATTTCCCCACATTTACCACATTTTCCCTGCATTTTCCTCCTGTTTTCCAGCACTCACCACAGATTGATTAAGCAAAGGAAACTTTCGATGGTCTAGGTTTTTGGGGGTCTACGTCAATCGGTTTGTTTGTTTGCCAAAAAATTGACTTTGAGATTCTATTTCTCTGTTTTTTTTTTCACTGCTTTGTTTTTGTTTTTTGTGTTTTTAGCGTTCTGGTCCTGATTGATGGGCTGAGATAAAGCCATGGTTAAAGGGGGCAGGGGAGGGGGATTGGTTAGAGGATCTGTCGTTTGCATTTAGCAGTCGTTGGTATGCTTCTTCTTGGCCAAAATAAAAGAAGACAAAATAGAAAAAGGACAACGAGTCGCGTTCAATTGAAGCTGCGCCTCTGCCTCCCAATTTTCCCCGCTTTTCCACCCTTTGTTGTAATTGATGTGTCTGCGTTGCGTTTTGTTTTCCGTTTTCACTTACAAGTTTCCCATTTCTTTTTTCCCACGAACAGATCTGCAAGTCCCACAGAGTTGTACATCTCTATTAAAACTTTCTAGAAGACCAAAACCAAATATCTGTACAATTTGTAAGGCTAAGGAGGTTCAAAAAGATTTAACATGTGTTGGCAAAATAAATGGATGGAAATATACAAATCGTCATATATAACTAAGGTTTGATTACTCCTTTATCATTCTATAACCTACATTAAAAACATTTTCGATATCGATTTTAGGATCTGCTATACTTTTAATGATATATAAATTATTTACCACTTCTATTGTATTTTCTGATACTTGGTAATATGACTTTTAATAATACTGAATAATAAGTTGGGTGTGTTATATAAATAAAATTTATTATACCAACAGCAATCCATTTTCTACATTTAGTAGATACGTAGATACGTCTTAAAGTCAACCTAAACAATCCACGCGCAGAATACACGATATAATATGATAGTTCTGCAATCCACATCAATGACGACTTATTTCACCTAGTTAGTGAGCCCTTCAAGGACCGTCAAATAGACCTTTTGACAACTGCGTCTCATTTGGCAGGCGAACTGATTGCGCAACAAATGCTCCATCGCATCGCGGTTCATCTCATCTGGCATTATCAATTGCTCTTCACGCACGTTTGCCCGTTGTTAATGTTAATGCAGTCATCAGCTTAGGGCTGTCGAACAATGCCCAGCATCCCGTGTATTCCAGTCTCAAGACTTGAGTCTCCCCAACCAACCAAAGGTCCAAAAGTCCAACCCCTCGCACTCTCGATATATAATATTAAACCACGCACAACAAACACCAGCTGTGGGCGCAGCGAACCTCAAGTCGATAATTTAATGGTCTCTGCCATTTAATCTGCATTGAATTTATTATCTTGGAAAAAATTAATCTTGATATGTGGCCGGCTTATGTCGGCGACGAGCACTCGGTCTCTTTTTCCTTCGAGCGGTACGACTACGACTGACGAAAATAGCTAAAAAGCCGCGACAAGCACGCGCCGCACCCCCTTTTTCTTACTTTTTTTGCCGGCGCGCCCCTGCCTGAAGCCCCCCTCTTGCAATACCGCCTTGAATATCTCATAAAAATTTGCAATTGTGCGGGTGGAGTGTCTCTAAATCTTTAAAGAATTATTTACTACAGTTTTCGTCTTAGACAGCGAGTGGTGGGTGATTTTGGTTAGACAACCCCCGAATCCAAGGAGTACTCAGACTCTTTGTGCACTGAGAAAAACTTGTTCAATTGGAATGTGGCAAGAAATGAGGGCACATAAAGGCATAAAGATTTATTTTTATTACGATAATCAAACTGTTACGAAACAAAATATGAGTATTTATGAAAAAATGAAGTCTACCGAATTGGTGGACTATGGAGACATGTGTTATAAAAAGTCATTTTGGATTTTCGTTTCAGTTTGACACCCGCATAAACAATAAATTGAAAAAAAGTCTACCAAATTGGCGGACTATGGAGACATGTGTTAAAAGAAAACCCATTTTGGATTTTCGCTTTCATTTTCAGATTGAAAAAAAAAACGTGCCTATATAAGATTTTTTCCAGTGCACTCGTCCCCAGTTCGTATGAGAGGGCAGACAATGTCACCACCAGCTACCGTTGAGCCACCCCCAAAATTCAGTGTGTGTTATTGCTCTACGCCTGCCATTGTCCTCTGGCTCCGCCGTTACGCCATCGCCCCTGTCCGTCCGTAAGTCTGTCCGTAAGTCTGTCCGTATGTCCCCGTGTCCGTCCGCCTGTATCCTCCCCCAATCTTTACCCTGGACAATCCGATCCAGCGATGGCGCTGGCGCCTTGCCAATGAAAGGAGCAGACCGACCAAGAACCAGACCAAAAACGGGTCCTTGTCCTTGCAAATTTATTGTGTTACCCACGCGACTTTGGCGCCAGCGGGTTAAGGTTTTCTTTCGCCTTTCTTCCACTTAGCTACACTCGCAGAAATACTGCGCATTGGATTTTTTGGGGGGATGACAACGAGAGCAGCCCACGCGTTAGTTTAATGAGACGCACAAATAGGCTGTAAATGTCAGAAGTGCTTTAAAAGCAAAGCTCAATTTTGCCATCGAAATTAAATAACACATTGAATAAATGGTCATTATTTGTGGTTAGAAACCGAAAATATCGATTTAAATTGCACATGTTTTCTTCCCAATATTAAAAAGTTTTTGCCACCATATGGTAGCCCATATAAAGGTAATTACGTTTGAATTGAAATTGCATTTAAGTTGACCAAATAATTGCATTTGTTCAATTGTTAGAGCAAAACTGGCATGCAATTTGATAGGGATGTCTATTTTTGTTATAAATAATAAATATTACTGGTCAAGTAATTAAAAATATTTTCTCTTGTTAACTTTAACTTCAACTTTAATTTGCCGTGTAATGGTTGTGTGTGCTGTATAAGAAATAAGGCCTGTTGAACTTCTTTAGCTGACCCCCTATCCCCCTCGAAATTTTCCTACTTCAGAGCAAGTTTAACAATTTCGATCGTCTCGGGGGCCTTCATCGTTCAATTTTTAATCAGTCGGGCGCAATCTCGCCGGAGAAAAGTCAACCAGGAACTGGGCTTCATTCAACCAAACTTCTGACAAATTTCCAGCTTGCCCCCGAGCGGAGTGCTGACCCCCTGGCCCCTCTAACCCCTCTAACCCCGCCTCTGTTTAAATAGAAATGTTGTTCATTTGAGTACTTTGTGTGCGGCCTGGCTTTTATTATGGCTAAGTGAATGTTTATGCCCGATTTCCCCAGCACATGTGTGCCTGGCCCCGAAAATCCTTTCCTTATCTCCATTGTCCGGCCCTGGAATCCCCAAATCGTCGTCCTTGCCGAGATCCATTTTCATATTTGCCCAGGGCCAGAGCTGGCAAAGCAGACGTTTTTCCCATTTCCCATTTTTCCATTTTCGATGTGGCTCTGATTTCATTTCAAGTTCCTTTTCCACTTTTTCCGCTCTTTTCCCTTTGCTTTATTAGCCGGCGCAAGTTTAAAATGTTTTATTATTGTTGGCTACATTTAAACGATTCTCGGTGCAAAGGGAAATGGCTGTGGGGAAAGGGTTAGAGTTTTCCCTCTAACCAAAAATAGAAAAGAGAAAAGGGCACAGGGAAATGGAAAGCGACTGACTGACTGACTGACTGTCAAATCGAGTGTGCACAAATCGTTTGCAGATAGACTGGCCCAAGGACCACTTTTTGGTCACATATGAGCAAAGTCCCCGAAAAAAGGACGGGAAATCGGAGGGTTAGGCTAGGGTCAAGGGTGAAATTCTAATACAGATGATGATGATGATGAGATGTCTGGGCTGGCAGCCAGAAACTTGTGTCTGGAGTGCCTCGAAAATGCTCACAAAAAATGAATGACTTCGACAAAGTCGCCTTAAATAAATGAATAGGATAGATAAAGTAGAACGAGGGTAATTTCTAATCACTATCACTCATCTATATTGAAAGGAAAATCTTCGAATTGAAGTTTTAAAGCAAATAAAAGACTGAATATGATTATTTAATTACTTCTTATCTTTTGAACGTCATCAGTTTAACTATTTAGAGAGTTGCCAAACTTGTCTTTAAATCCTACAATTCAAGGTGAATGCTAGGCAACGAATGAATGGCCCAAAACTGAATGAATGGGTTCCTGAATGAATACGAACGCTCGGATTCGCATTCGCATTCTTGGCCGATTTCATAAATGACTCCGGAAATTCTCGGCAGAAGTGTTGTGTGCCGAGGAGCGATTGAATAAGGAGTGCCGCCTATGTAGAACGTATAGCGCATATAGTCGGGACCTCCTGATCCACAGGCACCCTCGCACACTCGGTCACTTATTCATGGAGCGGCAATGGACCATTCACACACACGCACACACATATCATGCATCCATTCATTCAAACGGCATTGAATGCAGCCGAGTTTCCCTTTTCACTGATTTTCCCCCAGAACCAAGGCCCAGTTCAGTTTTTCCCTCCACATCCTCCAGTGTTTGGCTTTCACCCGTCGCGTTTATTTCACATGCTACTTAACACCCGAGGCAAATTAGTTGCGCCTCGGCGCAGTTTCGAATATAAATCAACGCGCGGACAACAGCAACAGCAACAGCAACGAAACAACAACATTGAACCGCGGAGGAAATGGTTGCATAATGCAAGGAATCGAGGCTTTTGATACCCTCTTGGGATTCCTGGTTCATATATCAGGTATATGGTAAAGAAATGTGGAAATACACCATCAATTCAAGAGTTTTAAAAATGAATATACTAATTTAGTTGATCATAAAATATTATGATAATATTTCTAAAGGTCAATATAATACATCTTGAGATTAGGTTCCCAATAACACATTTAAAATTCAGAAGCTTATTAAAATCCCGATTAACATATGTAGTTGATCATAAAACCTTATGATAATATAATATCCCATTTCTAGAGATCACTATAGAACACCTTTGGTTTATCCCTAATAAAACACGCCAGTTAGAATTCGTTTTTATACATTTTAGTAATAATATGATATACCATTTACAAAGGTCTTTTTAGAGCAGCTTAGTTTTATTTTCAGAGCCATCATACCATCAATAATACCCATTGAAAGTTGTTTCGCCTTCGGAGCCATTTCCGAGTTTTTCGCAACAGATTTTTTATGGTCGCCGCCGAAATGCGAGAAGCGCTGGAAGAGCGGAAGGAACGCGAAGAGCGTGCACCCTGCGGCTGCCACACATGTGCGACCCTGCCCTCGAGGGCTGAAGTGTGTTGCCCCCCACTTCTCACTTTCCACCCCAGCCCCGCGACGCACTCCCATTGCATCCCCCAGCGAACCCTGTCGAATTGCATAGGGCATAAAGCATCGTTGCACTGAGAGAAATATTTCCAGAAATACTAATAAATAAAATAAACAAATAACTAGAAAGTACATTGATATGAAGCCTTCAAGGGAAACTTTCGAATTTTTCCCTATTACTAATTATACCCGTTACTCGTAGAGTAAAAGGGTATACTAGATTCGTCGGAAAGTATGTAACAGGCAGAAGGAAGCGTTTCAAACCCCATAAAGTATATATATTCTTGATCAGGATCACTAGCCGAGTCGATCTAGCCATGTCCGTCTGTCCGTCTGTCCGTCTGTCCGTCTGTCCGTCTGTCCGTCTGTCCGTCTGTCCGTATGAACGCTGAGATCTCGGAAACTATAAGAGCTACAATACTGGGATTGGGCACGCAGATTCCTGAGATTCCTGCGCAGCGCAAGTTTATTTCAAAAGAGTGCCACGCCCACTCTAACGCCCACAAACCGCCCAAAACTGTGGCTCCTACAGTTTTGACGATAGAACAAAAATTTTAACTGAAATGTATTGTTCTCATCAATACCTACCGATTGACCTAAAAAAAAGTTTGCCACGCCCACTTTAACGCCCACAAACCGCCCACAAACTTCAAAAAATCGTAAATATGAACGCGGATATCTCGGAAAATATCAAAGATAGAGACACGGGATTTCAGATTTAGATTCCGTAGGCTTGAGCGCAGCGCAAGTTTATTACGCGAATATGCCACGCCCACTCCAACGCCCACAAACCGCCAAAGTCTGTGGCGCCCACAATTTTCATGGTAGATAAAAAATTTAAACTGAAATGTTTTGGTCTCGTCAATACCTATCGATTGATTTAAAAAAACGCCCACTCTAACGCCCACAACGCTTAAATCTGTCTACCGCCGGTAGGTGGCGCATTTGCTGCTTGCATATCTCAATTTTCCTTTGGTCCCTTTAGCTGAGTAACGGGTATCTGATAGTCGAGGTACTCGACTATAGCGTTCTTCCTTGTTTTGTACTACTATTGAATAATATATCTAAAATATCTACCTATCAGCAATTGCATTTCCATAAACTCAGAGAAGATTCCTTAAACATATAAGAATAAATATAATATAAACACTTAAAACACAATATTATTATTTGAAAAACCTTTTCCAGGACCTCACAAAGATTTATAAAACATAAAAGAATAAATATACTATAAACACTAAAAACCCCTATATTATTATTTAAAAAATCTTATCCAGAACCTTCACAATTTTCCCCGTTCTTTCCCATTTTTATTTCCAGTGTAGTGTTGGTTCGTACGCACAATTGTGCAAATTGACAGATTTATAACAAAATGCAATGAATAACGGTATTATTCACACACCGAGTAATGGGGAAAGTGGAAGGAGGGGATTTAAGGGGGTGTTAGAGAGATGGCTTGGTTGCATCTTTTGGTCCGCAGACATTTCAACAGGCGCCTTAATGTTCCGACACTCCGCTCCCTTAATTTCCTTTTACCACCCCCATCCTCATCTTCATCTTCATCGGGGTATTCGGTGGGTAATCCCCGTGACCAGTATAAAAATGGGGGCATATGTGCAGCCGGGGTTTCGGGGAAAGCGCTTTTCCCACACCCAAAAAATAAACTGATGAGCGATGCGGATTAGCCCAGTTTCAGTTATAAATGAATTTTTCTTATTTTTCGGCCAGAGCAAGATAAAAAAAATATATATAAATATGTACGAGTATATATGCAAGAGATACAGAGGGGAGGAAATCTATGAAGTTCAATCAGTTTTAATTGATTCATTTCGTCGGAGAAGGGATGAAAACATTTGCCCGCTTCTCCCGGATAATGATGATGTCGGGCCGCTCAGTTAATAAATTTATTATCTTGGGAATGCGGATAGGTCCTCCACCGACTACCCCGACTCCCCCTTTCCATCGCGCTCTGCTCTATATCTCTGTACCTATATATCCCGCTCGGATCTGCTTCCTCTCCAGCGGAAGTATCTCGTTGATTGTGAAATGGAGCTATAAGCTATACGGCCATGGCCGTGGCTGGAAAACGGGGCCGCAAATTTATTATGATTAAAGTTGAAAAGTTGAAATTGATGCCCAAAAGCAGAGCGAGATGGAAGTGGAAGTCGGGTTTGGAATTGGAATTGGGACTGAGTGGTGGGGGTGGGAATATCGAGATGGTGACGGCGATAATCATGGCAGATGATCTTAAATGACAAAATGCCCATAAAAAGTAATCAACTATTGAAAGGGTTTAACACAATCACAGCAATCGCCGAGGGGATGTGATTTTCCATGGGAAGTTATGGCAGATTTAGGAAAATGACTACTGAATGACAAAACAGCTTGAGGCTCAGTACTCATGATGAGAAAATCTATACCTTAACTAACAAAAAATTAAAATGTGCCTAAGAAAATAAACCTTTTCACTATATACTATTATAATTAATGGTTTTATGAGGTTATTATTATTGGTTATTATTATCACAAATAAATATTTATATATTGAATTCTAAATTTCGTATATTAGTTATTTGAATTAAATATAAATCTTATTATTCAATACAAAACATATTTAATTTTATTATTAAATTATAAAATAAGTAAAGCAAGGTACAAATATTAAATATTTGTCATTTTTACGAAAAGCGTTTTACACCTATTAAATTTAAAAAAAAAGAAAGAATTTTGTTTTAAAACTCAAAATATTAAATATTCTTTGATTCAAATAAATAAAAATCGCAGCTAAAAAATCTTAAATATAACATGAAATCCTTACAATACCTATTTAAATGCAAATCTAATACAGTACTCACCATAACAATAGTCCATTTCTTGCAAATGTGACGCAGCGCCTTTTTGTAGCATCACGGTTTCATGGTCCAGAAGTTCTTCTTGGGTTTCGCTCCGGTGGACAGTGCCACGTTGCTGCTGCTGCTCATGCTCATGCTGCCGCCGCCCATGCCGCCGCCCATTCCGCCCACGGCCACGCCCACGCCGGGTCCAACGCCCACGCCGGAGGCCATCGATCTGCCCGAGGCGCGCTGCTGATCCGCCGAACAGCGGCGTGGATAGTTGAAGGGCGACAGCGAGCCGCCGCCGCCGCCCACGGCGCCCGCCGCCTCGTGCATGGGCACCATGACACCACCGGCGGCGGCACCACCACCCACTCCTCCCACTCCACCGCCCACCGCCAAGGTCATGCCAATGCCCTGATCCTCGCCACAACTGGCCATGCTGCTCTTGGAGGTGGAGGTGCCCGAGGCGGTCGAGGATCGGCAGCTGCGCAGATTGTGCGGCAAGGTGTTGTTGTTCAGGTTGTGGTGGTGCAGCGCCTGCTGATGCTGCTGCTGGTGGATGTGGGCGTGGTGGTGCAGCTGGCCGGTGGGCGTGGCGGACTTGTAGTACCGCAGACTCTCGTTATAGCTGGCCCCACTGCTGCTGCCGCTGCCGCTGAAGCCGGAATCGAGGTCGCCCTCATCGAACTCCGGATTGATGCAGCTGCTGTGGCCATGATCCTTCAGCTCCATGCTGTTCAGCGTGCTCGACAGGTTCTCCAGGCTGGCGTGCGAGGCGGAGCTGGAGTTCGAGGTGGCCCCAGCACCGGCGGCTCCGCCCAGTAGACCGCCGCGCCTGGGTCGTTGGGCGGTCTTCGACGAGGGTCCCGCCACCGCCGAGCCCGATGACGATGACATCGATATGCCACTGCCACCACCCACCGCGCCGGCGGGCATCGAGGTGCTGGGCTCGTCGGCACCGAGGGCATGGCTGGGACTCACGTCCGGCGGTGTGGGCGGCATTATCAAGGCCTCCAGCGAGAGATTCAGCTCGTCGAGCACCCGGAAGTGGTTGTGCTGGACGCGGCGCTGCTCCTCCTTCACGTTGCCCGCACTGGAACCACTGGCGATGCGGTTGTCGGAGAGCACTTTGCGGATCTTCTGCTCGCTGACCTCCTCGTACAGATTCTCGGTGGTGCCGTAGCGGGTGGTGTAGGTGTGTCGATCCCGCTCCTCGGCGCTGGGCGAACTGGAGGTGGACTGGCCGCCGTGATGGGTGGTGCTGCTCTTCGAGCGGAAGCTCTTGGCCAATAGGGCGCGTATCGAGTTCCGTGGCGGACTCTTCGAGTGGCCCTGCTGCTGGCCCTGCTGACCCTGACCTCCGGATCCGGAACTCGAGCTCGATCCCTGGGCGGCAGGCACATTCGTGTGGCACTTGGCCGCGCCCGGTTCGTAGTAGGCATAGGAGTAGACATGGTTGAACGGCGCCGCCGGTGCAGCTGCTCCCGTGCCACTAGCTCCGCTGGCTCCCGAGGCTCCAGAGCCACCACCACCACCCACAGCTCCACCACCACCCCCGCCGTTGAAGGCCACGTGCAGTGAGGGATTGGAGGCGCCACCGCCGTGCGATGCCGTGGCACTGCTGCTGCTGGGCGTCATTACGCCGGCGGCGAATCCGTAGTCCAGCGATGAAGTGGACGACGACGACTGTGTGTTGGTCGTGGGCTCGAACCGTTCCATGGTGGCGGCAATGTTCTTGCGAGACCACTTGACCTGGTTCAAAAGAAGAAAAAAGAAGAAAGAAATTAGAAATTGGAAATATTACCAGACCTATCTTGGAAATCGAAAAAAGCCAAGATGAATTGTTCTTAATTTCAGTATTCGGCATTTTACTTTTTTGAGAAAAACTACTCTCAAATGAAACGATCTTTTAATAGAGATAAAGTAGTCTCGATTTTGTCCTTTGAGACGAAATTCGTCTTACAAACGCAGGACCCTTCATTGCAATGTTGAGAGATGGTGATTTCAAGATCAAATGTTCTCATTTTGAGAATTCTTAGTCTCAATTTTTCGAGAAGAAAAGTTCTTGAAATCAAGACTGAAGTACTCTCGAGATTGATGTAGTTTCTATGATGTTTTCTTTTAAGAAGAAAGTCGCCTTAAAAACTGGTTTAACAAATTTTCAGAATTGTGGATGGGTTCTTCTAGGCTATCTTTATAGATCAGGGGGAATGGCTTCGTAAACGGTTTTTTCTTTCGAGAGTGAGACTCACCTGCTGCTCGACATCCATCTTGTGGTTGCTCCGCCGGCTGTGACCCCTTCTTCGGCGCTCCGTGAACGCCTCGCCGTGACTGCTGCCCATGAGCAGTTGGTCTCCGATCCCGAGGCCGTTCTGCGAGGAGGCGGACGAGGAAGAGGGCGCCGCCGGCATGCAAAACTCGATGCTGTCCATGTCGTCGGGGAAGATCAGGTGCGAGCCGATGTGTCCCACGTGGCTGCTGCTGCTGCTGCCGCTGTTGTTGTGCGAATGCGAGTGTGTATGTGGATGCCCCAAGGTGGCGGCCGCATGTCCATGGCCATGGCCCATTCCCATGCCCAGGCCACCGCCCAATGCCATGCCATGATTGTGACCCATGCCGTGGCTGAGGGTCATCTGGCTGGGATGCTGATGTGATGCCACCGCCCGCTGGCCGTGGCGCATGGAGCCACCACTCACCGCCGCACTCACTCCCACACCCACTCCCGGCGGGGCACTGTGCACCGCCACCGATGTCGTCTGGTGCGGATGCTGGTGCGGATGTGGGTGCGGATAATCGCTGGCGAATTGCGGCGATCCACAGCGATTCTGGAACTTGGCAGCAGTTGCTGCACTGCCTCCAGTGCCGCTGGCCGGATACATTGTCGTCGTCTATCGAGTATCAAAGTCGATCGGAGCTGCTCTCGGGCGATTCTACTATTGCTCGCTACTTTCTCGATGGCGAGAATTTCGGGTTGGGTTTTAGGGGGTATTTAGCAGCAACAGGAGTCGGGCATCATCTGTGGAGAACGGAAAGCCATTAATCAGCGTGGAAAGTGGAGAACGGAGAACGCAATGCTGGTCAAGGGCTGGACAATGGAGGTGGAGTAAGGGAGATGCAGAGATGCATGACTGACATGCCATGCCAAAATCCCACAAATAAAAGCTGGAATTATGAGCACCACACTGCTCCAAGACCCAAGACCCAAAACCCGCACCCGCAGTCGATTCAAATTTATATATGCGCAAACATTGTTGCCACGCTAAGTGGCAGCCGAGATGCACTTCGAAAAAAAGGCCCAGGTTATAAGGAAATAGCTTGATAAGTAATAATGAACTCCTGGAAAACATGAGATTTTTAGAAGCTCTAGACAATTCTTTTAAAATAATTGGCATACAACAATAAAAGCCCTATTGCTTTTAAGTAAATAATAATAACTTTCGAAAATTTAAAACACTTTGGAAAACTTTGTAAGCTTGTGAATTAAAGATGGTTAATTTAAGATATGCAATTTTCGGATATATATTTTTTAAAAAACACTTTGAAAAATTTTGTAAGCTTGTGAGTTAAAGATGGTTTATTTAAGATATGCAATTTTCGGATATATATTTTTTCAGAGTGTCGAACAGGCACGCATGTAAAACATTTGGCGTTGGCATGCCAGGTCCCAGTTTCGGTTCCGGTTCCAGTTCCAGATCCCAATGTGTAGAGACCCCAAACCCCAGCCCCCATCCACCTCCCCCTCCTCCCGCTGAAATGCGGCCCTTTCTCCACGAAATGCCATAAAACAGCATTAAAGCTATTAACAGTCAAAGGAGAAATGAGACAGCCGGGAAGGAAGAAGTAGAAGTGGAAAAAATAGCTAGTGACGAGAGCCACCCTTAGCCCCCACCCCCCCCCCCCCCCTTTCTTCACCCCCTTTTATGGGGAAAACATAAATCAATCAGAGAGGGCAGGCCGCCCTTTATGAGTGCCCCAGCGTGTGTCCAAGATAATCCTAGAAACAGACAGACAAAACCGGAACGTCCATATATATGTATATCTTTCGAGTACATATAAGCCCAGCTCAAGGCCAAGTTTTTCTGGGTCGTGAAAAAATCCGGCTATTAACGGGCGAAAATAATAAAACCATTTCAAACATCGACTTTAAGTGCGATGGCTATACTCGTATGTTTGTTTATTAATGTTGTGGATATTATTTACCATACAACACTTTATTAATAACTTCAAAGCTATAAAAAAACAAGAAAAACAAATCATAAAAGTTCTAAATACAGGATTTTGATATATATATTTAAACGATTTCTTTGCTGTCAGATTTTGTATTGGAATAATTTAAGATTTATTTTGATGGTTGATTGATTGACTAAATTAATTATAATTACTTTGCAAAGTTGTAAAATTATAATTCATACAAAGATTTTCTAGATTTTGAATTTTATTTTATTTGTAGTCCTACATATTACATATTTGTAACAAGTCAAAAATAAGTGATTGTCAATGGAAAAATATTTAGACTATTAGCGTTTAACTCTTTGGTTGAAACGCCCCCATTCGCCGACCCTGTTCCGCCTTTCCCCAGTGGGCGTGGCAGGAGCCAAAAAAATCCAAATGAATTTCCCTTCCTCTTGGCTGGATTTTTATTCGTGTTTTTCTTTTTGGCCCTCGCTCTGATTGATATATCAAATTGATAGCCATCCGCTGCTATATAGCGAAATGCTCTTGTTACTGTTGTAGGAATACCCAATTTCCATTGCCCCGTGGATATTTCTATTTCGCCCACAAACCCCCCTTTTCCGCCATCCGGAAAAGTCTAACGCTATCTCGCTTCTATGCCCATCTCTCTTCCACTTAACAAAGCTCGGAAATGTTTGTGCCTGCGTATTTGCCTTTTTGTTTTCACCTTTTTTTGTTGGCTTTGTTATGTTTGGCTTAGAGATGAGCACTTTTCGAGATTTGAAAACTCCAAGTCTTGATAAAAACAAATATTGTACTTAAAAAAAAATACTATGCTATACCATACTTAAGAAGTTTTGGTGTCTAAAAAATCCGTAAAAATTTTTTGATCTTGAAGCTGTTTCTTTAGAACAAATCCATATTTTTACCAAAAATGTATATTGTCAAAATTTAGTTTCCTACGTTAATCTCCTAATATCTTGTATTTATTAAGCAAAATTATTAAAGAAAATTCCCTCACGCGTTCATTCTTCGCTAGACTTTTTTTTGCCGTCTTTTTTTGTAGCGCTGTCTATTTCTTTTTTTTTGCCTTCGTTTTGTTTTGGCCGATTGCATTTCACATGCAAATTCTAACGAGTTGTTTGTGGTCTTGTCGAGGCGTTGCCAACAAAAGTAACAACAATTGCAACGCAAAAAACCATGATAACACGGCAACAACAATGACAACAATATGCCGTTTATTTGCTGCACTTTTGCAACATTTTGATTTTGCCTGATTGAGTTGGTTTGGGACAAAAAAAAAAAAAATATAAAAAAAGAGATACAAAAAATGCCAGGAAAAGAATAACTCCAAATGGAAACAACGGCCGGAATATCGCATATTGATATGCGTTTTTCAATTAAGATTCGGTATGTATTCATAAAACGTACATAGCTGCCACTCACATGCAGTGATTTTAACAATTTTATGATTCAAAGTTTGCCAAAAGTTCCGAACAATAAAATATGCAGGCGGAAAAAATATTATTGGATTTGTTAGGGCTTCGTTGTAAGTTTTTCGATTTTAAGTTCGATTTTGTTTAACATCTTCAAGAAAATAAAATGGTATTTCCTCCTTTAACAGTCGATATCTTAATGGACCGATCGGGGTTGTGAAAACAATACTTTCTCTCCATAGAAGGCAACCACTTGCCTAATGCAATTTTCGAATGCAAAAGCCATAAAAATATCTATTTTAATCGAACACTTTGTGGAACTCTTTTTGCAGCAGCTATTTTCTCAATTTTTTTTCTCGTTTTTTTTTTTGCCCAGGTAAGAGGGGGTGGCAAAAGCAATTTAAAGTCTGCTGAATCTTGGGTTCATCCTCTTCCTGTTCGTTGTGGAAAAAGGCAGCAGCTGCAGACCAGGCCCAGAATGTATCTTATGGATAGATGGACCCTCAGCCCCGCTCCTCCCCTGCTGGTCTGCATTTGAATGCCCCAGCTGCCTGCTGGCAATTCGATTTCATGCTGCAATTTAATTTGCTTCACTCTGGCCACAGCACCACATCTATTTGAAGAGCAAAAGTAACTCAAGGCGAGCTCCATACCTCCCCCCCCACTTGCTACGCCCCTTTTATTTGGGATACCCATGCATAGCCTCTTTTGGGGGGTGAAAAAAAGGGCAACAGGTACCAAAAGGCAGGACTCATTAGGCGGCTATCGAGTGCTACGAAAAAGCACTCATGAGTCGTCGGCAGTCGGTTGGTTTGTCATTAACACATTTTGTGCATGTTGTGCATCATTAGAGCAGCAGACGAGATGAGGTGGTGGTGGATTGTGGATTGTGGATGGGCTGGTTGGGCCAATGTCGATGGGGAGAGGCCGATGAAAGGACCAATACACCGCCAGAAAAGTCACTGAAAAATACTGATCAATTTGATATTCAAAGAAATTATGTTGACTTAAATCTACAATTTGTTAAATTGATATTGAAAAATGCAATGAGAGACCGGTTAAAGGACCAATACCAAAAAAGTTACTGAAAAATACTCATCAATTTGAAGTTCAAAGAAATAATGTTTACTCAAATCTACAATTTGTTAGATTGATATTGAAAAATGCAATGTCGATGGGGAGAGGCCGAAGAAATTACCAATATTCCGCCAAAAAAGTCACTGAAAAATACTCATCAATTGAATATTCAAAGATATAATCTTTACTTATATCTACAATTTGTTAAATTGATATTAAAAATGCAATGTCGATTGGAAGAGGCCGAAGAAATTACCAATACTCCGCCAAAAAAGTCACTAAAAAATACTTATCAATTTGATACTCAAAGAAATTTTTATACTCATGTCTAAAATTTGTTAGATTGATATTGAAAAATGCAATGTCAACGGGGAGAGGCCGCCAGAAATATTACTGAAAAATACTCATCAGTTAGATATTCACAATTACAATTACAATTTATTAAATTGATATTGAAAAATGCAATTTGTCGGTCCCTCCCTCTTCGAAAATATTTCGAAAACAATTAACAATCAATTTGATATTTACAGAAATTACACTTGATATTGAAAACTGCAATTTTTCGGTTTTCATCTCTGGATCTTCAGGACTTAACAGAAAAAAGTCATAGATATTTTTTCCCACTTCCCTATTGTAATTGAGCTCATGATTAGCAAACATTTCTCGCTGTGCAATCATCTCACATGTTTCGTTATTTCAACAATGCTCCTGACACGTGGCGTCTGCAGTTGGCCCACACACACACACGCCCGCTTCGGCTCCCCTTCGCTCCACCAACTGGAATTATTCATTGATGTCAATGCCAAAGAGGAGATTTTCCCTGCCACTTTTCCCCCGCTCCCCCCCCCCCACCCCCTGCGTTGTTGCCTTGAGCTCGGCTGCCGTTGCTGCTGCTCCTGCTTTTCAGCTCCTGCCTTTGCTGCTTGGCATGCATATGAAAATTGGCCAATTTGGCGCAGCGTTTGGCTTCACTTTGTAGTTGTTGTTACGTGTGTGTGTGTGTGTGCGGGTGTGCGTGTGTGCCGCCACCCTATGTCAGCCCCCACCCCTCAACAGACCCTGTATAATCATACACAGAGGAAAATTATAACATTTTTATGAAGGCTCTCCTACAATGACCACTGTTTATTAGGGAAAATTTCTTTTAAAAAGTATCTTAAAGATAAAGATACATATAAGAAATTGGGAAAAATATATCAAGTCCAAAATGTTTTTAAAATAGCTAGATTCTCACCTATAACATTTCTAAATAATAATATTTCAAAACTACTTGTATTATTTTGCCCCATGTGCAATTTGCAGTTGCTCACCATTTTGGCTTTTGTTTCCCTTTTGGTGGAGTCCTCCACGTAATGACTTTAATTAACATACATACACGAAACTTTTCGGGGGCGGCGGCACAAGGGGGCGTGGCTGGCTGCTAGGGATGCTGGGGCAAACGTGGGCGATCACTCAAGTGGAAGCTTTTTTGGCCAGAACCGAGAGTAGCAGCAGCAGCAGCTAAAACACCCAAAATGTGGCCCACAACTTGGTGGCCAATTGCAGCTGCAACAACAAATTCATGAACGCAAGCAGCAGCAGCAACAACAATAACATTTTGGCCAGCTTCACCCAGAAACAACAACAAAAGCAAACACTTAATGAAAGGGAAATGCTTTGGGCCAGCTGTTTTTCTTTGCCTTCAAGTGGGACACGACTAAGTATATTGGACAATATTTGACCAGATGAGTGTGAAAATTGGAAAACCGAATATTGCTAAAAAAATGCAAGCCAATAAGTACAAAAGAAAATGAGGCTGCAAATTTATTCCTTAAAAATTATTGGTTCAACTTCAAACCAAGTTATAATGAGCCGCAAAAGGGTATTGGGTTTTGGTGACCCCAATCTGTTATAATTAGGGCAAAAAGGTGACCCGGAACACCAAACTCGTTATACTATATTCTAATTGCTATGGGCCACTTAAATCGAGGCAAATTGCAATTGAGTGCCGGGAGGTTCATGCGTGGTGCGGTTACGAAAGGTCATTTGGGGTCAGAGGGCACCTACAGTTCAACACCCGATAATCGCTTCGATATTTCTTCCGCACGCCCCGTCTCTTTTGACCCACCTGTAATTCATACAACTCATCGAATATTTGATTTCCGGGCTCCTTCATCAAGTCGAGTCCCCAGTGCCCACTTGCCCCATGAACCTCGATCCAAAGGCAGAACTTCACTTTCCACCCCTCTCAGGCAAATCTAACCAAATGCCAACACAAATTTTGTTTGCCTTTTGTATTAGGTTGACAAAAATCAACAGCCAAGCGGGGAAAACAGGAGCCGAAAGATGAGCAGGGAAAATGGTGTGGGCAGATTGGCAGATTGTTGAAGAGATTTATGTTGGCACTACGCCCAACGGAAAATGGGGGGGTATTTGAGCTGTTTGTCTTTCGCAAATGTTGGGCAATATTTTGCGGTAAAAGGTGAATTTATTAGCACCACAGCGGGGAGAGAGAGTTCATTTACAGTTTGCCAAGCTAAGGCCTCAACCTCTTTTAATCTGCTTGAAGTTGGAATAGTGTGACTAACTTTATTCCAAAATTAAATACAACCTCAATAAAGTTAAGAAAATCACATGTGGTTCTTATCGCCCAATGCTGTGGCCATTTAAAACACATTTTCCCGACCCTAAGATCTTGACAAATCATAAACAAAACGCCCAACGGACTTTGGCCAGCTGCAGATCCGTTGTGTATCTTTTTGGAAAAGCCATGTCACGGTGAATAAAAAAATAAAGTAAACCTCTTACCCCCAATCACAGTATAAAGCCACACATACAACGAGATGCATATCAGAAATATTGAGCTGAAGATGCTGATGAAGAGACAGTTAAATACACGCACACACGAAAGAAGTTGGGGATTATTTTTGGGGGACCACAAGATACGCATCTTTCGGATTGTTGCTCTTCGAATTTCCCTCTTAAGCCGATTTCTGGGTTGACTTTTTTTTTGTCTGTCTATTGCGACATAAAACACAATAAAAGTAAAATATAAAAAAATAGGAAAAAAAACTGGGTGATGACATGGAGGAGGGGGGTCGAAAAAGAAACTTTCATGTCAACGCTATCATTTTCGGAATTCCAATAAGTTTAGTATCAGCGAAATGACAAAAAAAAAAGGTTTGCTGGGATAAAAGATTTCCCCCGAAAAACAAAAGACTTCTCGCCCATTCCACTTACCGAAATTTTTGTTAAAGAAATTTTCCAGTTACGCTTTTTACTCCAACTTTTGAACCTGTAAGTACAAACAAGAAACGATAAAACATTAGAACAGCGTTGAAATTTAATTAGTATGCGTATACTTTTCAAGTACACTGTTGGGGGTTTCTACTCTCTGCCCCCCAAAAAGGAAACTCCATCAATGATGGCAACGCTCAGGAATCAGTCGGAAAAGCGAGGAGCCAGCATTGTACATCAAATGTGACTTACAATGTCAGACCAAATGAAATTTTCTCCCTGGTTTTCCTTTTAGCTTTAGCATTTTCATCATTTCAAAGTCAAATGTTGGATAAATAAAACAGTTTTCTCTAGTTTTTCCTCTTTCTGTTTGTGTGTGGTGCGTGTGTGTTTGTGTTTGTGCTTTATTTTTTTGTAGCTTTTCTCAGAATTCATAATTGAATGTTTCTCTCAACTTTGTGGGGATGATATGGGATTTGCAATTGAATTAAATTCTGATGCCGTTTGTCTATGGAACTTTTGCTCGACTTCTCTCGATTGGCCCCGGATTTCTGGGATTCTCGTTTTCTGATTGAGATTTCTCGCAGTAAGCAAGGATAATTGTGGCCAGTTGGAGCCAGTTGGATGAGTCTGCTACTTTTGGGAATGTATTTCAAACTGTTTCACTTGAGTTTATTGCAGAAAGTTTACTTTTTCGGTAGTAGAACAATTTTTAATAACCCTTTTTCCATTTTCTAGGTACTTAAAACCAAGCAAAAAGCCGAATTCTCGATTTCTTAGTCTGGATAAGAACTTTACTTTAAGCTTGCCTTAAATGTATTTTTAAATATCAAACTTTTTAAAACTAAGCCCCCGTTTCCCTCTCCCAATTCATTATGTAATATATTTTCCACTGGGAAACCCCAAACAACTACATCAACGAAATTGCTTTCACTGCAACCCGCAAAATGCTCAGTAGTACAAAAAAAATTTGCTTAAGCCGCCTTAACAGAAAAATAGACGAGAAAAATATATAGAACCCCAAATGGGGAGCATTTGGTCACAAAAGTCCGACTTTTTCCAGTCCTTCGACAAGAACGACCAGTCAAACCCCACAAATGTCATTGCAAAAATGTTTTAATTGAGCCAAGAATGAAACCCAAGAATGGAAAAGAGAAGAAGCGAAAACATTTTACACAATACAAATAAAATAGAATTTCAAACCACAAGCAAACGTGCGTTATTCATTTTTGAATTTATAACACAATTGGGAGGAATGCGAATGAATGTCGCCGGGAAAGGAAAATGTGGGGGGAAAATGGACTGAAGGAGTGAAAATGCGCAGCAAGAATAACTGCCTTTTTCCATTTTATTTTCCCTTTTCGGTTTCAGTTGCTACCGTTTCTGTATATATTTTTTTCTTCACTTTTTTATACTTTTTATTCCGCCCATGCACATAAAAATAGGAATAAATAAGGATGTGTTGAGGTTAGGGCCCGGGAAAAGTCAGAGGAAATCGTGTCGCGGCAAATGTGACAGGCGGCTACCGTTGCCATATAGCCATATAGCCCCCCCAGTTCCCAGTTTTCCCAACCTCCTACGGAATTTTCCACACACTCACTCACTCACGCGGCTTGCAAATGACTCGAGTTCGCGGTAAATTGACAAAAATGTAAAAAGAAAGCAGGCAGAAGGAATAAGCTCCTAAGAGGTAAAGTATAACCTGTGCAAATGATGATAATGATCATCGTGACGGTGCCGCTGGTAAAGATGATGAGCGGCGGAATGTCGCCAGTTGAGTTTTCCAACTCTGACACCTTCAAATATTTTAAAGTCACCTTCAAGTCATGGGTTTTTCTGCAGTCATTTCTCTTCTGTTTTTTTTGGCGTGAGTTTGCCTTCTCATTTCTTGAAAAGATTTGAGAATCTATCAAGATTTGGTTATAATAAAACCAATATCATTAAAACTAACTGTCAAAGGAATAAGCTAATTATTTGTAACCCTAATAAATAGTTATTGAACAAGAGTTGCACTGATTTTCTTAGGCCTTTTTTTTCGATTCTGCTGCAACCCCCAATCAATGGCCAATTGTTAATCAATGATCTGTGTTCAAAAATAATCGTCAAAGAAACCGCCACCGAACTGAAGTCCTACATGCAAGGGGGTCTCATTCGTTACTCCTTTTTTTGTACTTTGGGCTCGGATGTCGGAAGACCCGCAGCTGAAAACCCAAGAGCAAGAGCAACCCTTTCTTTGGGCTACTGTGTCATGAGTCATGCTTCTTTCCTTGGTTTCTGTTTGCCCACAGATAAACAAACTTGCAGTTAAGGCAGGGAATTTCGATATATTAAGTACCCCGCCGATTACAATACACAGCTTAGGTTAGGATCATAGCAAAGCAATGTTCAAAGAGATGTTTGAATACCAATTTAACATTTTTCCATTATTATTTCCATTTCAATAATTCTTATACCTTTCTAAAAGGTGAAAATCTTGGTTCTTCCACTATTATTGTAATTTTCAATATCAATTTAACATTATGATGTGATCATGAAATTGTTTTTTTTTTGTGGTTCTATAATTTTGTGAGCTACTGTAGAGGGGAACTTCCCTGCAGCCTACCCCACCCACCACTCGTTTCCACTACAATCAACCAAGACGACCTTGTAGGGGAAAAATAAAACGAAAAAGAAAAAAAATTATTGAACACACATGAGTGTGCAAATATGTGTGAAATTTATTTGCCACAGCCCGCCGTCCCGAAGGGTTTGAGGTTTGGGTTTTGTGTTCCGCCCGTATCCGTGGCGTATATCACCGACAACCCTTTCGCCACGTCCCACGGGGGTTGTTCCGACCCCTCGAAGCCCCTTCCGTTTGTTTAAAAATCACTTGATTGCACAAATGCTCATTGAGCTAATTTTATTTCGTGTACGGGGAGGTATAAAAAAAAAACAAAAATCGAGAAGGCGATGGCGATGGCAACTTGAGCCACGCTTGGGATTCCGATTTCCATATGCCAGGGGAAGAAACTCGGTGAAGCCCTACTACCTGACTTAGGACCCAACTTAACTAAATTATTAGCCGGCCACCTTCGACCGCTCGAAGAAGTGCTGCTGCTCGGCAATGTGGAATAATGTGTTATGTCCTTAAAACAAAAGGTTGCCTTCGGGGGCAAAGTGAGTTGATCAAATTACCAGACAGACCCGAATGGTCCTTCGACTTTGATGCACTTGAGCCGTGTCAGAAGTAGTCACAAAGTAAGCAGTACTGTCCCTTTTTGCTGGCTTTGTTGTTGACCTTTCCTGGGGTCACTTTAATTAATTACATGAAATGAGTATTTTCTGTGGGGTGGGCAAATTACACGGCAAAATGGTACGACGACACTGTAATGGAACCCCCGAAGATGGCTTTTCAAGGGGAGTTGGTACATGTCTTCAAGTGAGCTTTTAGTCCCAAAACAATTTGTAATTGCTCCATTACGAGAGCAAGAACAACTTTTCACTTAAAGTAAATTAAAATCGGGTTTCGGTTTAGGTACCTTTAAAAAAATTGCGAGTCTGCTCAAATCAAGTGTAAAATATTTTCTCAAATATATATATAAAGAAAGAAAGCTGCTATTTCAATGCCATTACCCGAAACTTATTTAGAAAGAGCTCATATACACGAAACCCTTGCCCATAAACTAGTTCTCACTCGAAATGAGTTTCCGAGTGCGTGACAAAGTTTTCCACAGACCAAGATCCATTTGCCGTCACATCTCCCTTTGCAATTACCTTATCCTGCTTTGAACTTCCATTACCAAAAACTCCAAAAGCCAAACAACAAAAATACAAAAATTCCCTTTGCATCTTCATCGTCTTCTTCACTTTTTCGGCCATGTTTGGCAATTAAATCATTTTGACCATAAATCGAATTTCGCAACACTGGCTGTGTGTGTGTGTGTGTGTGTGTTCGGGCCTCAGTGTTAATCCAATTAACTTGGCTTGCATCAAACACATTCCTTTCCACCTATAGAACGAAGGCAGACCGAAGGAGAGCGAAAATAAATAAAGAAATGAAAACAGTTTCAAAGAAACTCAAACTTCAAGTTTTATAGTTCCCAGCTCCTCTGGCTTCCCCTTCTTTTTTTCCCTCCGGTTCTCCACTGGCTACAAATTTCATACGAAACTTGGCTCTGGAAAACTTTTCGCAGGCATTTCATTGGAATAACTTCCACCCCCAGATCCGCCAGTAGCCCCCATCTACATCCCCATACACATACCCATTCCCCATCCCCTGGCAGATTGGCAAAAGGTGGGCCATCAAGCCAGAAAAGCTTGTCCTGACAAATGTTTTCATTGATTTTTACGAGCAGTGAACGTATAAAATAAATTCACTTTTTTTCCTGTATTCTTTATTTATTTTTTTGATTTTTATGCTCTGCGACCAACAAAAATCAGGACTTTGGTGTAAGCTGAGCCGGAAAAAAAGTCAGGGGCAGGGGTAGAAAAAAAACTTTATACAAAAATCTCTTGTTTACTTTCGTTTGTTGTTTTGCGTGTTATTGTTCCACACCACTACTATCGCGCCAGAGGCGGAGGGACGTGCGTTTAAAAGGGGGGTGCGAGTGTCAGTTTTACGATTACCATGCGGGCCCCACGTTGGGCGCCATTAACGATCTTCCACCCTCACGTGTGCGTGTCCTGGTTGATGTGTCGTAAACGCATCATAAACAGCTGGTACTCGGGAACCCTCCTCCACTTCCCTTCATGTTTCGGACTCAACTGAATTATCATCAAAAATATACTTCATATTTACCTTCATTTTTCGAAGTACTCTTCAACGCCCTTGGTCCATCCAAAGTAATGGGCACTGATCTTTGTCAACCCTAAAGGGTTTCATATAAATAAAAACATGTATGGCCAATTTTCAATAGGCTGTTTATTTAATGTGAGCTGAAGAAGATACTTTATCAAGTCATAATACTTTAAATTGATATGCTTTTTCGAAGATCCTATGAATGGCTTGCAGTTTAATGTCTTGAACTTTAGAGCCCTTTAAAAATTTCGTTTTTAAAGTCAAAGTAATCAAAGAACACTCCTTTCACTTTTATTGATCTGATTAAATTGATCTAATGGATTTTTAAAGTATGATTGGTAGACTTAAATGTCCACTATAAAGTCTTAGAAGGTTAAAGACAATTTTTAATATTCCTAAAATATTCAAAATTGTCCATTATTGATCTGGTTAAATCGATCTAATGGATTTTTAAAGTATGAATGGTGGACTTGAATGTCCACTATAAGGTCTTAGAAGGTTAAAGACAATTTTTAATATTCCTAAAATATTCAAAATTGTCCATTATAATTGCCGCCATAAAAAGTGCCCCTTTAAGAACCAATGAATTTAAATTGTTTCGATTGCTACAACATAATGAAAATCATAAGTCCAGTGCCAGAAATATGAATTATCTTCAACTCGTTTCAACTGTGCGCCACTTGGGCCAGTGGAAACGCTTCGGAATGTTTATCTTGTCTATGGCAAAGGTTTGATTAGCCATAAAAACTCCCATTCGGTCTGGGTGTTGTTGTCGTACTTGTTCTATGATTGTATTTCCCTCTCCCCCTGTTTTACTCGAAATTTTATGGTCTTTTCCCATTCCACTTGACTTTATTTTTTCGTATTTTACGAGCTTTCGAATTTGAAAGTCGTTAAATGCATTTTCAACAGCGACGACAGCCGTGGATATTCTTTTGTGGCTGTGCTAAGGGCATTATCTTATTATTATTAATAATACTGGGGCAGGGAGCGAAGTGGGTGAACTTTAAACCCTTGCTCATTGTTCGGGTCACAAATAAAGTTTGCCGCCCCGGCTCCAGTTCATTTCAACTCGACTCGAGCCCAATAAAATGTAATTAATTTGCAAAACTTTTCCCCACACCCAAACACACACACACACAAGCCAAAAGCCAATAAAGCAAGCCCAAGATTCTGGCGAGGATGGGGGCGCAGGATTTGCATGCCAGAGATGAGCCAAAAGCCCAAAAAAAAAAAAAATAAGGAATAAAAAAAGAGGAAAGCAGCAAGGAACAGAAGCCAACAGCTGCTCGACATAAACTTATAAAAGCTGGTAAAACTCTCTAACCAAAAGGGGGCCAAACAGAGCGGGCAAAGCGGGGAAAGCACTGGCATTGCTGCATTAAAAAGTTAATAAAAGTGGAGCATGCCACAAGTCGTGCCGCAATTTGCGGCAGCTGCAGCTGCGTTCCAGCAAAAGGATATGGATATGAATATAAGTAATCCTAGTGCCAAGTCCTGCCCAGAATGTGTGCAACTAGAGCAAGGAGCAAGCGGAACTTGTTGCTCTTCAGGTGGCATAAGCTGCGACTTTTGCACTTGCTTTTGCTTCGGCTTTTCCTTGCTTTTGCTTTTCCCACTGCTGCTGCTGCCTCCACCAAAAGTGGCAAGCAATTAAAATGCTCAACATCCTGCAGCATCGAAGGATTCAAGGAGTTTCGCAACAAAATAGAACGGAAAACAAATGCTTTCAATTCAAACGGAAACAAAGGGGAAAGGCTTGCAAAAATTACATCAAAGCCATTCGAGTGGAGAAATGGTTGGTAAAATGTCACAAGGAAAATATTTCAGTCAAAAAATTAAAGCAATAGCAAATAATTTACAACAGAGTAATTAAGAGGCCAAAGTCTTGGTAGACCGCTTGTCAAATAAATAATAAACGTATATATATAAAACCTCAAGGCACATGATTCCCCATAAAACTCTTCCTAAAAGCTTCTTCTTCATTAGTCAGACTCCTCTACTCTCAACTTAATTTCTACATAGAGCCCCCGCCGTCATAACGATCATCACCATCAATAAGCGTTAGGAAAGATTTAGCCAAGATTTTCCTCATCAGTCGTTTTGCCAGAACATAATTCGCTTCTGTCAGATATTACCCACATGGATTTATCCGTATCCTAGGAGCCACACATACTATACCATGCCATACTATATTATACATATGTGTGTTTGCGGAGAGTGCACATTTATATACTTAAGCCCTCACAGATGGCAACTAAATGCAACTCTGCTGCCAAGTGGCGAGAGCTCACTTCCACTTGCGGTTTCAAGGGTTACTCAGCGCCTGGAGAGCCAGCAGCCAGGAGCCAAGAACCTAGAGTCTGGTGGGGAAAATCGGGGGAAATCGGAAGAGAGCGGAAAAGCGGGTAACTTGGCTGTGCACTTTAAGTAATGCGGCCAATTGAAAATGTCGAACAAGTGCCACCAAACGCCAACAGCGATGCAGCTACCATCCAGTGACTGCAGCTAATTAAGAACGCATTAAAACGATTTGTGCGCCCCTTTGGCCAGAAGGCGCCAAGGGGATGGGTGACGGGTGTGTAATGTGGCTTTAAAAGGGTCTCAATACTGTCAATCAATAAATGGATTAAGCGACAAGCGATTATGCAACAGCGACTAAGCCCCAGTCAAACGACGATTGTGTTGCATAAGCCACGTAAACGCCATGAGAAGCGCATAGAAGGGCGCGCGGGAAAATAGCTCATAACTCCGCTAAGCTGATTAACGCCGGCCCAACGAAATCTTTGTGATGGCAACACACACAGGCATGCGGCTGAAAGAAAAACTTGAGAGCCCAGCAATGTATTAAGTTTCAAGAAAGCAAAATGAGTTTACAGCATAATGAAAATGTATAAATTACATTTTTCTTCAGCGAAACTTTTTGTTTGAAAAGTCAGTGGAAATTTAGCAACATTTTGTTTAATGAAAGGTTTTGTAGGCCTGAATGGATCTTGGAAATGCTGTCTGAACAATCAATGAAAAATAAGCTGGTGTATACAATGAATATTAGTTTCTTTTACTGAAAGAAAGCTTAAAGTGTATCATACTTAAGGCGCTTTTCTATCAGGTCAAAGTAAGTAACTATTAAATTTCATCTATGAATGATTAAAGCAATCGAGACCAAAAAAGTCTCATATCGAATGACCGGGCTGCAGTTTTACAACTGAGTGGAAAGTGGCAAAGACAAGTCGAAAAAACAAGAGCAAACAAACCAATCAGAGAAATTGCCATACTTCGCGAACTAAGCTGAATGAGAAGCGCATAGAAAGGCTGCAAAGGCAAAAGGCGAGCAAACAGTGCGAAAACTTTTCCCAGGCCATTAGAAATGTCCAACAACAAGTGGCCATCAAAAAAAAAAAAAAAAAAACTACTCGAGGAGGAGCCAGAAATCTGGAGGCGGGCAAAACTGCGAAAAAAGGCAAAAAACTTAAAAAGCAACTTTCCAGCTCATGTAAGTGCAAGTGTGTGTGTGTGTGTGCACGAAAATATTTTCAATTACAAATTGTATTTTTCCGTTTAGATAAGCAAAATTTATGGCAGGACTTGCGTCCTCGATCGCTATTCTGTCCCGTCTCGGGCTGAACTCAAAGTTCCAGTCGCAGTCCTGCGGCAACAAACACTTTTGCGCTTGGTCGGCGACGCAGTTGTAAACAAGGGGAAAATACAAGAAAAGCGACGGAACGGCACGGAAAATGCCACCAGAAAAAGAAAGAAAGAAGTAAAAAAAAAAAAGGCAGTCGAACGGACCCAAGCAAAAAACCTCAAGAAGACTGCCACTGCGACGACCAAAAGACGCCAAAAAAAAAGCTGCAGTCAGAACTTGCAAGGGGCGAAATCGAAAAGCGCAAGAAGCGTTGCAAAAAAACTAGTAAAAAAAGTCAAGAAAGAGATTATGCGAATGGAAGATACCCTGCTTTTGAGGGGCCTACTTTACAACCCGTGCCACTTTTATCTATTTTCAGGCATAGAAATCTCCGAAAAATTAGATGATGTGGAAGACTTTTTCTAAGAACTGAGAATTAATGGTATACATATCACAGAGATATTTTATAATATGGTATCTTTAAAATGCGATTATATATCATAGATATATCCAACATTCTCCAACTTACTCCAACAAAAGAAATGGAAGCCAAGTGAAACACAGATTTACAGAGTATTTTCCATTTACGTGCTTCTCGGTGGCGCCGCCAAATGTCACGTACGCAGACAGTGGCAGCCAGGAAGGAAGTGGGCGGGGGGTTGGCCAAAGGGGGCGTGGCAGGGTTGCCCTGCTCATGTGGCCTGTCACATGAATGGAATTGCCAACTTAATGCGAAGGCAAATGCAACAAACTGGACAGAAGACCGACATCCACCCACATTCTCAAATAATATTCTTTTTTCCGCCGCCAGGGTTGTCATCTTTTCTTAAAAAAAGCAAGAAGGGAAAGCGGAACAGAAAAAGCAAAGGCAGAACCAGCCATAGCAGGCTCCAATTTCAATTGAATTTGATTGAAATTCTGCTCCTAAGACGCACAACTTTTTTGTGGCACTTAATGTGGCCAAAGGTGTCAGTTTGTCTGGGGGCGTGGCGCTTTAGAGTAGGGGGTTCCCAGGTTTTTCCGTCTGGCATTATCGATATTTAAGCCATTTTAGCGTTTTCATTTTCCATACACGTTCTCAAGCAAACTGACGCGTATTAAGAGTATTTCCTATTACATTTTTGGAGTTAACGATATTATGCGATTTTCAACTTTTTCATTTTTTAACAAGCTGCAGCTTCTGCATCCTAGGAAACTTTAATGAGTCCGGGGCAACTCTACCCCTCTTCCGACTCCCGTCACTTTTTGATCCTTTTATAATGACTTGAAGAATCAGTCGGAAATAGTCTTAGTGAGTCACCCCCACCCCCTTTTTACCCAGCGTTTGAAGCGTGTGAAGCCATCAAAAATGGAATTGACACGTTCTGCCGCCAGATGCACGCAAACAAAAGGGGGTTACCCCTTCTCGTTTTTCACCTTCTCTACCTCCGAACTCCTCTTCTTCTTTACCATGTGGCAGAGTGGTGACCCCGACGTCGTCTTATCATAATGATGACGTTTACATTTCAATTAACGGCGAACAACATAATTGCAGCAGTCAAATTATATAATTACACACAAACAACAGGCACACGCAAAATGAGAGCGAAAGAGACGGACGCAGGGCGGCGTGAAAGAGACAGAGAACTCGTTTGCCTATATAGATACATATACACACATCCATATATACCGATTATATATCCCACTGAAGGCAGCTGCAAATGCAATGCAGGTGTTGCCCCAAGTGTCAAAAAATAATCATTTTGAAATCACTTCAAAAATTCAGACAGCACAAATGAAATATGCGTGTGAGAAAGGGAGAGGGGGAGGGAGTAGAAAGAGAGGGAAATCCCAGGGCTCTGTCAAGTGTTCCGGGCATTATATGCATAGTGTCTTCGAGTCCCGAGTATCGCCCCCTACCTCTCTATGGGGCTGTCTTTTAATTCCATCTGAACATTCAATTCGCTGGGTGACTTCAAGGCACAGCTGCGTTTCGTAATAATACTGAAAAAATAACTAACTTAAAAAGTGCAAAAGTTATGGGATATCTTTTGATATAATTGCAATTGTAAGTGCACTTTTCTCTCAGTGCCAAAGTAAAACCAAAAGTGGCCAGCAAAAATATTAAGCTGACCACTTGGCGGTTATGCAAAGTGAGATCTTTAATGTTTTCGTGTCAAAAGTTGTTTTTATATTTACGCTTTATTTCTTTCTTTTTTTTGAAAGAGCGGTACTACGCAATTCGAACCGTATTCCCATATTGAATAACCTGAGAATTTAACACCGCAGCAAAATAGCGGGGAAATTAAAGGCGAATAAGGAAAAAAACACACTGAATTGTTTTCTATCGTGACACATGAGAGGCCTTCATAGGCTCGGGCGCGCTTGTGGTGCATAATTTTTCATGCCACATATAATAATCTCTACTGGCCGTAATTTATTAACGTTTTCAGAAAACCCCCTCCCCACCATCCATCACCCATCTTTGTCGCTCTTGCGTGTCTCTTGAGGGAATGGCCGTTGGCGGTTTCGCTTTCAGCGTTTTATTTCAATGCGATTGAAAGCAAATTGAAAGCCGGCACCTGCCAGAGAGCACACGCGGCCAGAAGAAAGGAGGAAAACCATTTGCGGGCTAAAATGGGCAACAACGAACGGACTCACCACAGTACACAGCGAGAAAATTAAATTCAATTAAATAAGATTTATACACATATCTTGAAAAATTAACACTTCAATGTGTGATTTTTTTAAATCTGGCCACACTAACTTGGCTTTTCGCAAGGCTGGCCACTTTAAAAAAGGTCTGGTTACACTAAATTGCATATTATGTATGTGTAAAAAAATGTATCTATATATAAAACATATATTTTCTTTGCGTGCACCTTTCCATCAAACTCCTTGGTCGGGTTTGATGAAGCGCATTAAACAAATAACGCCCGGGCAATATTTCATTAAAAACTTAACGGTCTGACAGTACAGAGTGCTTTAGGTGCCGTTGGTTAGGTGCTTGAAAGGGGGTCACAGGACAGCAAAGCAGCGAAAAGGGCGGCGGAAGGGGGATGCTAAGGGTAGATAAAGAGCCATTGGCTAATGCCCCATTGGCGTGTGTGCTGTGCATTGCCAGCGTTTGGCATTCGATGGAAACAACACAAGATGCACTTTAGCTGGGCCCAAGGACCGATGGCAAACACCGACTAATGTGATCCTAAATACCCTTTAAAGTGATTTCAATTTCACATCAAAATGTGTAACAACACAATGCGGAAGTGAATACAAGATTTAACAAGACCATGCCTACAAAATATAAGTATACTTTTAATAAAAATTTTTTATTTTCGAACAATCAGATTCCATTTTCACAACCGCACCATGGTATTTGGTATTTTCCTTGCTGTTGCTACAATCCTGTGTTATTCTCAATACTTTTCAGTTTAATTAGTTTGGAATTACACAAAGAGCAAATGAGTTAAATGAAAAATGTATGAATATTTTCGTTGCCCATTCCCATACGGATTTTCAATTTGCCATTTGCTGAAATTGACAGTTAAATTATTATTATACTTGTTAGTTGACTTTAACCGCCGCTGGTTGGCCAGGCTTTGTGCCGTTATTATTAATATTATTATTATTATTGTTAGAGTTGGGTCATTTTCGGTGTCAATTTGTATTTGTGTTTTTTTTTTGCGGTTGTAGAATTTATGGTAAATTAAATTAGCCTGATTGGTATATGCATTTATAATGACATCACTTCAATCCGATCCCCCGTCAGGCGAAAAGCATTCTGTGTGCAATGATAAATTAATGAAATACATTTTTATTATTTTTATTCCATTTGTGCGGTGCCTTTTTTGCCGCCAACTCAATTTCCATCTGACCCCTGCTGAAAGAAAAACTAAATGAAAATGCCTTAGAAATTTCAATAAACATTTTTATGCTATAATTATAGGCCCAAAGACACACAAAGCCGAGGGATGCATAATAAAAATTAACGCCCTTCTCCCCTCGAAAAAAAAGAAATTTCCGTGTTAGTGTTTGGGTCATAATTTTTCTATTAGACAAATATGAGCAAGGGAGACGGAGAGCGAGGGCCTGTTCGTCATATGAGAGTGTAATAAATTTTATTAAAAACATATACAAACAAACTCATAAACGAGATCCAAGACCAAGTCAAGGTGGAAGCCAAATAGCAGGAGGGGAGTGAGTTGAGCTGAGTTGAGTTGGCCGCACATTTGGGCCATCATACGTGACCGGCGATGGAATTTCGGGACGCGCCCTCTCTTTCATTCCACCTACCTCCATCTCTTTCGGTGTCCAGCTGAGACAACACATAAAAACGAAAATAAACAAAAACGATGGAGGTAAGACGTCGTTTAAGGAGTTGGCATGCAATCAAAGCTCACGATCTGGAGACTCTGAAAAATTCCCAAAATTAGTAGGCCACTGCGCCATATAAAGGGGGAATTCAAGTTCAAAATTCAGTAATTAATTTCAAGACACAGCACAATCATTTTAATTAACAAAAAAAAAACGAACACTACTCCTGATTATCCTTAAGAATGCAAGTTAATAATCTCTGGTTACACTTGTCTAGCGCATACATAAAGCTGGTCACACTAGAAAAATATATTTTTATGGCTTGTAAGAAAGGGAAGCCATAAAAAGCTTATTACAATTTATTTGTACTTCAGTTAACCTGAAGAAAGTCTAAACGATACAACCTCCTTTGACGGCTAGTAGTCAACCCCCCAAAGAGGAGTTTCCTGTTCCCAAGCGGCGAGCAAAAAAGAATAAAAAAAAAGAAACCCAGTTAAGTGTGGCCAAATTAATGGACATCGAATGAAGTTGACCGGCTGTCATAAAGCGTTCATAATTACTTTTCACACCAGGCAGCGGCAAACCGAACGCGTGACTAACGAGTTCGAGGAGTATGGAATCGGGGAATCGGATTCGAAATCGGGGGCCAGAAAAAGAGGGGCAGAGGCGGCGACCAACAAACAAGCCCATAAACAGTCGGCAAAGAACAGAAAAAATGAATAACAAGAAATACATTACAAATAAACAATCATAAATTTCTATAAATTCTAATTGAAAGAGTTGCGAGCGGCGGCGCGGGGTGTCTGTTTATAGGCTTAGAGCGTATTGCGCACGACATTTGTTTATTTATGGCGAATGACAATAAAATTTAATAACTTTGACACAATTTAATTAATTTCGATTTTTCAATATGACAAAATAAAAAGGAAACGACATAAAAAAAAGCACCAGGCGAACGGAGCAAACAAACAAAATGTGGAAAGCCAAACAAAAATCAACACAACATAAAATTGTTATATATGTCTGTATGCTTATTTGTAGGTCTGTGCGAGGGTGGGGCATCGGTCGAGTCATAAGCAAACATATTTATGGAATATACATATATATTTTTGGGCGCTTTTTTGTTTTGATGCTCCACTGTCATATGCAAGGGAAAATTGAATTAAAATTCAACGAGGGCAATTTACAAAATTAGTTTGGACAACAAAAAAAGTAGACGAAAAAGGACCCTGGATTTTTTCATTAACAGACACTATGCATGAAACGAAAAATTCCATCAGAATTCGAATCAAATCGACTAAATTAAGAGCTTTGAAATATCCAAATCAAAAACGAAATTGATTTGTCCAGTTCAAGTTGCGAGTCAATTGCAGTTTTGGCTAAGTGCTGGGCTTAATAGAGAACAAACGAGTAACTGGTATAGTAAAAGGAACAGAGCTGTGACTTTACAGTTTGAGTTACAAAAACTATGTAAATTTGGTGCAGTTAGAGCAAAAGTTACTCTTCACTCAATTTTTAGAATGTTTAAGGACCTTGTTTGAAATGGTTATTTAATTTATATGAGTCTGGTAACATTCAAATTGGAAATCTAGAAGCTGGTCATATTAAAAGGATATGCATCTGGTTACTTTAAAATTGCACATTTTTTAGCTGGTCACATTAATGGTAAATGGTAATGGCAAGCTTAAGGCTTCCGTGATTTTTGTTAGAATTTATAAATACTTTTAGGTAATTCATCATAAGGCTGGTCACTCTTTGTCCTGCATTTTATTTCATAAATGAAATGGTTATTAAATTTCTATATATGAGTCTGGTAACATTGAAATCAGAAATCTAAAAGCTGGTCATATTAAAAGGATATGGTTCTGGTTAATTTAAAATTGTACATCTTCAAGCTGGTCACATTAATGGTAAATGGTAATGGTAAGTTTAAAGCTTCCGTGATTTTTGTTAGAATTTATAAATACTTTTAGGTAACTCATCATAAGTCTGGTCACTCTTTGTCCTGCATTTTATTTCATAAATCACAAATATCGCAGCCCAACCAACAACCCATCAACATTCAAAATGTGTAACGTCCCACTGGTAAATCTCCTGCCTCCACCAGAACCAGTCAAATTGACAGAGTTATTATAGTCTTTATGTGCCCATATATACATACATATGTGCGTATGCCGGCCACCAAAAAACCGCAATTGAAATGCAAAATATTCTCCACACATAAATATTTGAAAAAAGTCAAAATGCAATGATTGAAAAATGAAAAAGCATAAGGAAAAAATTAATTTTGAATGCGCCCTGTCGCCTGTGTACTGTGTTCAAACCCTCCATCCCCCTCTAACTCTTTTTCAACATAGCTTTTTAAATTGTGACAACATAAAATAATTGTTAAAGTCCACAAATAACAATAAACAAGAACACAGCACACACAGAGAGAGAGCAAAAAGCAATTTGCAATGCACCAAAAACCAAAAACCGAGGCCCAACTCCATGGGGGAAAGCCTCTGTGCGAGAAAGAGATGGGGAGCGTGCCCCTGTGTGTGAGGTAAATTTATTGATTTCCATATATTTATTTGTGTAAAATGCCATAAATTACAATTATTTAACAGGGCCGGACGGATGAGCCCGGCGGACGGACCGTAAAGTCAACGGACACTCAAACTCACACAATCTACCCTCTCCTTTCCTTGAAATCCTTTCCCCCCTTTTCCTGATTTCCCATGATTTTCCTGCTTTTCCCACCGTGTAGTTGGGTCAGTAGTGCCTGCCGCTTTGCTGTTGCTGCCACTGCTGTTGCATAATTTGTTAGCCAAATTGCAACTCAACAGGCCAGGTACGTAGGCTGATATCGAAAGACCCCAAGACCCCGACAAACAAACGTACATACATACATATATGCAGCCGGAGTGAGAGGACTGGCTCATCAAATATGCAAAATTGTGCAAGTCCTTGCAACAATCGCAATTAAGGATGAACTGCCGGCGAGGCGACTATAAGGCAAATCACAGATAATGAAAACGGTGACTCCCCCAGTAAAGTGCTCCTTATTGCTGCAATTAATAGGCACAAAAGTCACATTTGCAAAGCTATTTAGTCTTTTTACTTTCTTTAAGTAATCCAATTTTGAGTTCTGGTTAGTCAAGTTGTAAAGTTAGATAACTGTAGACTAAATACAGTGACTGTTTATATATTTAAGTTCAAAACCATTAATCGCTTTGAGTAATTAAGGGTAAGACCATATTTTGTACGCCCAGAAAAAAAATATTATTTTTAAAATTAAGGTCAATAGACTAGAATCAAGGAATTACAAGTTATGATTATTTTAATATGGTATCTAAAATTTAATAATAATAACTCATAATCCCCGTGAATTTAATTCTTAAAAGAGTATTGGTGGTAGAATTTCCTTTTCTCTTTCATCTACATCACTGTTTATAATTCTTTTCTCCTACAAGTAATACCCTTTTTCCCAGTCAAAAATCACGATGTTTCCTTTGTCTGAACTGGGATATTAAGCCTTCCCCAATCACTGAATTAAAACGCAGTTCGCTTGGCCATCTCCAATCGGCTGAGGAGCCATAAACCTTTGACCATCCCACCCCTCCTTCCTTTCCTGCCTTTCCTGTTGCGAAACCAAAAGCCTGACCATCCTCCTCGCTCGTCCTCGAAAGTCCTGGGCCTCTTCCATGTGGTCCTCATTCGGTTAGCTTGTCCTGATCAATCGCTTGGCCATTTGTTGGCTTTCGTGTGCTCTCTGTTTGGACTATTATGTCCGGAGCTTATTAACTGCGGGTCTCGCAAATGCAATGCAAATAAGCAAATTTGCAATCAAAAGAACGATTTTCATATTTAAGGTAGCACACACACACACAAGCTCGGCCAACAAGGAGGGGGAAAATTCTGGGGGGAAAACTGGGGGGGAGGGGCTGTGAAATGGGGCGTGGCTGGAACAGAGGCATGCACTTAATTTGGCAATTGTCTCTGCACAAACACACAATATATGTTTACGAGTGTATTGCCTGCATGTATTTATGTATGTTTGTTTGACCCCCTCCGTTTATCTACAGTTCCTCCCACCACCCAATTTTCCAGTGTGTGTTCGCCTGCCTTTGTCATTAATATTAATTTCGTGTTTAATTTATTGTAATTTACGTGCATTTGATAAATCGTGTTATTATAATCAGTTGACTGGAAACGTGAAGAAAGGACAGTCCATGGAATACACTGAATGGCACTCAAATTGATCAAAAATGTATTATGTTTTGTATCATAGGGAAAATAATTAATGCTCTCTGAAACTTAAAACCTAATGTTTTTGATGTTTTTATTTCATGGTTTTTGTACGAAATTTATTTTGTAATAGATCCTTTTTGAAAATGATTTTCAAAAATAGTTAACGTTTCCTTGTGAAATATATTATGGTGTAAATTCAATCAATTAATTTCCATGCAAATATTTGTTTTATTTCATAATTAAATTTCTAGTAAGCTTTTCTGTAGGATACATTTCATTTGAGAGTTACCTTTTTAATTTTAAAAAAAATACTAAATATTTTTTGTGAAATATAATATTATGTTGACACAATCAACTAATTTATGAAGCAATTTTTTGCCGTGTAGGTAAACGAACAGGGCGGAAAGGGAAGGTGTCTTACAAGAGCTAGGTGTTCTACCTAAATGCCACTAGCAGTTGTCTGGGCTCTAATCTTAAGCGGACTTACCTTAATGCCAACTCCACTTGTAGCGAATACTGCGCGGTCTCCTTTAACGAGTTGAAATTCTTCAAGTCGTGGGTCTTATGAAAACTGCAACGAGAACGAAGAAGAAAAATTGGGTTAATTCCAGTAATTATGCATAGCAATCGATATGGGGTGTTGGGGTACGAACTACATCTAGGGTCTATTATGAATAGGTTATGATTTTGAAAAAGTCGGAAAAACCAGAAGGCGATACCAGCCAAGTTATATTTATGAGAAGCGCGTAGAAAGGACCAAAAATCGCTTGAGGGCGATTTCGATGGGTGGAGAAGGGGGTTTGGATAGGGTAATGCCGGGCCAATAAATATTTTCTCTCTTGTGCGCCAGGACCGGAATGCTTGAGGACAAGTGTCGCATAAAGGAATTCTTCCCATTCTTTTTTTCCTCTTATGTGGAATGCATTTTTATAACGAAATAATTATATTTATGCCACGGTCGCGAGGGGAGAATGTGCATTGGCCATTGCACAGAACGCATTCGAGTTGAAGTAATGCAAAAAGGCGAATCGCAAACCCGATTCCGATCCCCAGACCCCAAAGCCCCCCGGAAAATCCGCCCCAATAGCGATTCTTCCATTTCTGCACATAACGGCATCCATTACACGCAACAACAAAGCCAAAATGGCGTCTGGGGCGACAATGTGTTTGTGCGACGCTTTGTGTCTGTATTGTCGTTGGAATTATTTTTATTATTTTACACAATTTTTATATGGAAAGCCAAATGCTGCTACAAACGCACATACAAGGCGAAAAAATGAACTTTTACAATCGGGCATAAATATTTAGTATATTGTTCTTGTTGCTGCATGTTTATATTGTTGTATTTAATGAGATTTTTGAACTTTTCCTTGCCATAAGCGCCTTAAGCGTTTACTCTCTCGCTCTGTGAAAAAAAAAACACTTTACAGAAGCCACAAAATGGAAAGCAAAACAAGAAGCATTCAAGAATTTTTTCCTTTTTGATGTCCCCCAACTCGGGGGAGTGTTAAAATTAAAGCAGGGGCTGGTAAATTTCCTGTAAATGTAGGATATTAAAATGCTTATTTGAAAAGCAATAAATGTTTGTATTTTTATGGTGTGTTCCTGCTTACCATGCGTAAATTGTGCAGCAGATCAAATCGCTTTTAGTTTTCCGATAGATTAATGTAAATTAATTTTATTTCCAGAAATTAAGAAAAAAATAACAAAACCTTCTCAATTCCACTTCAAAATCTTAATCCCCACCGTTTCACCTCTTAATATCTTAATTCCAAACGAGATATGCCACTATCTTAACATCTAAATGACTTCAAATTGCATCGAATTCCCATAATCATGAAATCAATTTATTGTCATCACATTTAAGCCCATTAGTTGGAGGCCCGATAAGATCTCCGATCCTAATCTCAAATGCATTTGTCATTCCCCAAAATCGAATCAGAGCAGATCGAAGACCAGTTTTCGGATCGGTTTGGATCGGTTCGGTTTGGTTCGGTCTTGGGGTTTCTCATCTTGTGTGGGTTGTTGTGCAACCCACAAGCCGGATCGCATAAAATAAAAATAATAATGGAAAACCGGTGGCTGAGCTGCAAAGCATCCAAACCTCCAACTCCAACGCATTCATTAGTTCTCATTAGGAGACAAAACATTTCGAATCGAAACTCGCATCTGAACGATAAACAAAACATTTTTCAAAAGGTGGAGCTGTTCGGTTTTACCGGTTTATTGGCGTCTCTAATGAACCCCTATTAATAAATGTATTAAAGGAAAACTTTACATTTCTAAAAAGTCGCCATGGAAATGCTTATGACATTGTTAAACCAAAAATTGAAGCCTCGAATTGGGTGGTCGTAGAAATCGAGTGATAAATATAGAATTAAGTAGGTGTTTTGGGGTTATGAAAACATCATTATTAGCTTACGGAGTAACTCACAGCACATTACCATTTTAAATATCGATTAAAATTTGCTTTCCCCACTTTTCAAAACTCAAAAGCAGAGCAAATACGCCCTCGAAGTCAGTTACAAAGTCAGCCCAGTTAATTAAAGACCTAGAAATGCATAATTTTCCATTTAGCCCATTTATGAGCTATGCATTTGAGGGGGAAGAAAAAACAAAACTAGTTAAAGGAAAATAGCCCAAATGCGGCTAGGGATGTGAAATGGGACATGACATAAGCGTTTAAATATTTCAAAGGAGCGGGGAGAAAGCTCCATAAAAACAAAACGAAGCCAAATATAAGACAAATGCAGGCCCGGGGCAAAGTTTGTGGGGTTATATGTACGTATAAGGGGGGCCGCAAAGCAAACATGTGACATATGCGGCAATTAATGCCGTTAATTATTAAAGTTAACACCCAAAAGCGACATGCACAAGTCAAATAAATAAACACGCAGCAGGGAATGAAGTCAATGGCTCTTGGCCAAAGCGAGAGCCCTATATACCACATGTATATATATTTTTATATATATATACGACAAACTGAACCCCCTCAAAAACCCATAAAATGTCAGCCCCCTGTACAAACGCCCCAACAATTAAGGACAATGCGTACTAATTTCAAACGAAAACTTCAACGTGGCCAACTGAAAGCGAAGCGGAAAAGGAATCACGGAAAAAACCACCAAGAAAGTTAATCAGAAATACCAAATTAAGCACCGAATTTCGATTATCCTGAATTGGAGTTTCGTTCTAAAATTTTAAGGAACTGAAACATACATGTTTCTTTTACAATATTTGATTAAATTTGTTAGAGATGATACTTTAAAAAAAAGTCATATTTTATATTTGAAGAACTGAAACTCTTTTACATATACTATATTTAATTTTTAGTAAAATCTTAATTTTTAAAATTAATATTTTGTAAAAACTGTCATGTTTGTAAAAATTTAAACAGAATAATAATCGGTATCACCTTTCTCCCAGGAGTAACAATGATTTTTATTTATAAACTGACATAATGGCGAGGGGACACTGAAAAAATAAAGGGGTTAAGGGGGTCGGGCTTAACCCATGCGTGCCGAAAGATGAAGAAGAAGCATGTTGGGGCAGGACGGTTGGCACATAAATAATTTACACACCCGGCCCTCGATTCGCCGTCCTGCTGACATAATTTTTCCCCTCTTTCGACCAAAAAAAAAAGTAATACCATAATATAAAAGCAAAACGGGGGACTAACAATTAGGGGCAGGTTTTCTGGGGATAAGGGGGTGGATTTTTAGTGGATAAAAATGGAAAGGTGGGGGTTTAGGGGCCTGCCGGTTGACAAGGGCAGTGCAATGCATAAGCTAACAAAACTTTGGCAATTTTGTGCAACTTTTTGGCTTCCACATTTTGTATAGAAGGCATTTTTTCCATCCTTTGCGTTTGTTTGTGCGTTTCGGGGAAATTATGTTTTTGAAAACAGGAAAACCTTGGAAAGTTTCGGGGAGGCTCGAGGAAGAGGTAATTCCATTTTAGAATAAGCTTTGCTTAGGTCAAATCAAGTTTAACTTTTCCAGAGGCCACAAAATCGAGTTGAGTCGCCACAAGTTAATAAAGTCGAACTTGGTTTTTTTTTTTTTTTTGGGGGGATTATAGATCTCTAAGATATGGCCATTCATGTGTTAAAGATTTTATATTTATCGGTTCTTCTTAAGGTTTAATTGAATGACATTACGATTTTTTTCGCACACCTCCAATTTTGTATTCCCAAAGCTCTGCAGCCATTTTCGCCAAAAAATTCATTTTTCCCACCCCCTGGGGTCTCAATTAAAGGAACATTTTTCTTTATTTTTTTTGCATCGTTTCACATATTTTGTCTTGTTTTTTATATTTTTTGTGAAACGTTTGCCACTTAACGGGCGCATAAAATGCCAATAAGGATCGCGGTTTTCAGGGGAGGTGGAAATGGGTGAAAATGTGGGGACAATGACGATGAGCATATGATTTTCAATTTTTGCCACAAATCCAGACAGAAACACACAGTCTAAACTTTGTGCTTAGCCCTGTTCTCGACCAAAGTGCCAATGGGATATACACGGAAAAATAAAGATATTATTTTAGTAAGAAACAGAAGACAAAAAAAATATATAGTTTAGATCACTTGAAGTTATGTAAAATGTAATGTAAAAAATCCTATAAAATTTATTATAGCAACATTTTAAAAACTAAGCAAAGTATATTGCAAATAAATGTCATATGTAACTGAAAAACTGCCCAATTGAGTGGGTATTTTTCCCAGTGGAGCTCAAACTTCGTGGCAACTTCGCCAACCCCCTTTGTGAACCGTTAAGCGCCATTAGGCGGCTGTGCAGACATTAAAAACAGCTGCCATCGTCTCCTGTTTTCCGTTGTTGTTGTTGTTGTTATTGTTGTTGCTGTTGGGGCAGTTTTTTGAGGAGGGGAGGGGGGGGCTGAGGCAACAAGCAACGGGGGAGCGGCACAAAAATTGCCTGTTTATTTTCGCAGCGACAGCAAATTTTATTATTATTTTTGTTCTTGACAACGACAACGGGCAACAGAGGAGCAGCAGGCACAACAACAAAGTCAGCAAGGCAGGACACCGATTTTTGGGGGGTTCCCCGAGACAGGATGGGGGGGGGGGTGTGTGGTATGGTGTGGCAGGAACATGTTCCGAAACTAAATACAGGATATGCCCATCGGGTGTATTAGTTGGGGGAGACCAGAAAGAAAGTAGAGTTAGGAGTTCTCCATTTCATTGGAATTCATTTCTGTTTTAAATTTGTAATTAAAAAACTGGGAAACATTTTTTTTTTAATTTTAAAAACCTTTAAAAACATGGTAACATGTTAAGCCTTATAACATTCTTAAGATCTGTCATTATAAGGCTTTACTGGATATCAGTAAGTTCATTTCGACCAACTAAATATTCACAATTTCTAGAATTCATTTCTGTTTTAAATAATCAATAATCAAAACTACCAATATTTTGTGTGCATCCCTACTTTGACTCACTTCCCTCGACTTATAAAAGGTTTTACTGGATATCACTTAGTTCATTGGTTATACCTAATCGAAATTCCTATCAAGCCAAACTATTTTCTACCCATTTTATTTTCCTTTTTGTTTTTCTGCAAATTTTGCATTTATATTTCGAGGAAGGCAAATCAAAATCAAAGTTATTTGTTGTTGTTTGTTGAATGTTATTGCCGCATAGACACAATTCACATCGATGACAGGGGTTATTTTTCCTACCCCCGAGACAGTTTTGGGTTAGAAGTTTTTTCTTCACTTCGATTTGGTTTAATTTTCCTAAATTTTTTTTTTTTTTTTGGTCACCGACTGCGCGCCTCCAATTAAAGAATAATTCATTTCAATTGAAGTCAATCAAAAGAAATTATTTCACGCTTAATCAATTAGAGAAGATGAGGCACCAAGCAGGGTACCGAATGTGGAGAAGAGAAACCCCAGACACCCCCAAACAAAGAGGAATGTATGCCGTACTGATTTTTCACTTAAAAAAAATAATAATAATACCCGAAAAAGTCGGCGAACGATTCCGTACGATCCTCATCATTATGATATATGGGCAGACAGACGGCAAAGGGGCACTGACAGTCATCACTTGAGCTTTGCTTTTAGTTTTTCGGATACCAAACAAATTGATTTCGCCGAGGGTGTTGAAATGCCGGGAAGTGGCACTTTGGGGCTCCAAGATAAGCTTATGAAAGAGATGCGACTTATGTGTGTGGCAGGCAGGCCTAAGTAGCATTTCTCCGATCCGGGGTGATCAAAAAGGAGGCCCAAAACTTTTGAGGATCATGTGCCATAATCAGGGCTAGATTTACGACTCCAGTCGCCAGATGGGAAGTGAATTAAACTCAAGAAGCCGCACTTGAGTAAAGATTGGATAAGTGATGTAATTAGTTCGACTTGATGGAAAAGCGGAAGAGGGATATTAATAAGGGAGTCCGGAATATGGGGATCATATATCAAAAACGTATTATTAGGGAAACTGCAAGAAAACACTTAAGAAATTATATAAAAAGAATAAATCATAAATATGTATGCTTTTTAAATAACTGAAATAACTCAAGTTATGGGATCTAGAATTTTAGTTTTTGGTTTCTATTATAAAAGCAATTGAAATACGGAAAAATCTAACATGAAAATGTACGATTTTAATGAAGAATACAAGAGAATTCAATCACAAATTCATAGAGGTATCCCACTTGAAAATCGGTATCATATAACTCAAGTTATGGATTGTATAAGTTCAGTTTTGGGTTCCCGTTCTGAAAGCCATTGGAAATACGGAACATGAAAATGGGTTAAAATTTTGACCCTCGTTAAAAAGTAAGATTTTAATGCAGAATATAAGATCATTCGATCCCAAATTCATAGAGGTATCCCACTTGAAAATCGGTATCCAATAGCCCAAGTTATTGATTTAAGAAGTTTACTTTTGGGTTTCTATTCTGAAGGCCATTGTTAATACGGAAAAATCGAACATGAAAATGGGTTAAAATTTTAACCCTCGCTAAAATGTAATATTTTAATGTAGAATATAAAAGAATTTAATCACCAATTCATAGAGGTATCCCACTTGAAAATCGGTATCATATAACTCAAGTTATGGATTGTAGAAGTCCAGATTTTGGTCCCCGTTCTGAAAACCTTTGTAAGTACGGAAAAATCGAACATGAAAATGGGTTAAAATTTTAACCCTCGCTAAAATGTAATATTTTAATGTAGAATATAAAAGAATTTAATCACCAATTCATAGAGGTATCCCACTTGAAAATCGGTATCATATAACTCAAGTTATGGATTGTAGAAGTCCAGATTTTGGTCCCCGTTCTGAAAGCCATTTGAAATACGGAAAAATCTAACATGAAAATGGGTTAAAATTGTGATCCTCATTAAAAAGTAAGATTTCAATGTAGGTTATAAAAGAATTCAATCACAAATTCATTGAGGTATCCCACTTGAAAATCGGTATCATATAACTCAAGTTATGGATTGTACAAGTGCAGTTTTGGGTTGGAATTGAAAAAGATCTCATTCATTAAGAGTAAAAATATAAAAATTGCCACACATGTCTCTAGTTAACAATGCCATTTTCATTTATTCCGCAATCCAAATATAGCTCATATTAAAACATTACAAATTAGTTGGAAATATAATGCCGTGACTTTTTGTTTGATTTCAGGCCGCCAGAGGGCGCCACCGCAGCACATGCACCACGTAAGCGAATCTCCCAAAAGCAGCCGCAAGATCTTATAAAGTATTTATAGTTATATATGGAGAGCAAAGAGTAGGGATGTCGTAAACAATTTTTGCGCTTACGCAACGCCCACCCAAGTGGCGACACCAGACAGATGAGGGCGGTGTGGCAATGGGGGCGTGGCAGGGGCACATGGGCGGGGGCCGGGAGGCAAGCGTCGCATTAATTTGTCATTTTGCGCGTATGTTGACGACGGGCAAATATAGAGAGGAAAGTGCTGGAGGAGATTGTGGGGATGGGGATTCGAATGGCAAATAGAAGCCACATCAAGTGGCATGCCACACACACCCACGTTAGAAAAAATTTATATTTTCCTAAGTTTCAATATGAGGCAAAGATATTTTGTTTATAATGATATTATTTTCAAAAAGTGCTTAATATTTTAATACGAATATAAAGCTTTTAAAACCTTACTAAGACTTTTGAAGAAGTTAATTTTACATATAAAAATGATAAGAAAATGCTTTAAAAATATTCTTAGGTTTTTTTCCGGTGCACACACACTTGCTGCAAAACTTTTGTTTTTGCTTACGCGCTGCAAAAAAGTTGCACTTTTCCCCCTTTATTTTTTCGTATATTTCCTTTTCTACATACACACTATATAGTCTCTTCTTTCTATTAAAATTCCTTTTTTCGCCGACTTCTTTCACAGATTTTGACTTTCGCGCAGGGAAGACCAGAAGCCGAGGCGAAAAAGTGTCACAAAACTTTTATGGTGGCCATGACACGTTGGCGGTTGTTGCCTCTCACCACTGGAAAACCCCCTTCGGAAAAACCGAAGCGCAAGAACCCCTCTTGCCCCCCTTTTTCGTTGCGGTGGCTGCCACTGCTACTTCATTTGCCTGTGCGCTCATTAAAAAAGTTGCGAGACATACAAATGCATACACTGGGAAAAAATAATGGGTGATGGGGGGTAGAGATTAAAGGAGCAACTCCTTTTTTATTTCAACCTTAAAAGATTTGTGGCATATTATTTTTAATCAGCCCTTACAATTTTTACAAAATAAAATGCATTTTAGAAATTCTAAATACTTCAAGCTGTAGAAAATCCAAAAAATGCCTTGAAAATATTTTTATAAATTCCATCTTAGTACAGGGCTTGGATTTTCTTCATGTGTGGGCAATATTCGTCACCTCCTTGCCCTCCAGGTTGCCAATTCTGTAGACAAAGTCAACACGTTTGCCTGCATGTCAAGTGCCAGTCACTCTGTTGGCTTCTCCAAGCTTCCCCCATTTTCCCTCCCACTTTTCCATACTCCCCCAAAGAGAACACTTTTTGGCGAAATGAATGTCAAGAACGAGTGAAAATTTGCGCTTAAATGCAGTTGAAATAAGAGCAGGGGAAAAACTATGCAAGAGGCCAGCGACCTGTCGCCATTTTTGCATATTTTCCGAGGGTGTAAACAGAAATTTGTCAGTCAATGTGTTGGCCACCCCAAACATCGCCTTCCTTTCGTGGCTCCCCTCGCATTTTGGTCATTACACACACTAGACGAGGGCCGTTGGAAAAGCCGAAGAAGAAAATGCTTAGGGAAGTCACCGGAGCATGGTCACCTGGGGGAATTCCAAAGGGGGTGAAACACACCTGCGGTTCACAGGTGAGACAACACACGGCTAAGCCGAAAAAGTGCACAAAATAGCAGGTGGAAGGTGGCCAGAACATAAAGCTATGGAGTTCGAAAACAGCATTTTCTAAAAAACATTTATTAAAAAGTGTAATGAGAATAAATACAGCCACACAAAATCAATAATTAAATAGTATAAAATATATATACACAGAGAAACTTCCGACGTTCTCATCTGAGTTGAAAATGTTCTTAAAAATAGAATAAATAAACTCAGTTTAACTTTTCTCTTCTCACCATTTCGTTATAATATTGAGAACATTGATAACAAAATGTACTTACACGGTTTTTAAGAACAAATGTTCTCAATTCAAGAACAATGTACTTGAATATTTCTCTCTGTGTAGTTAATATTATTATAATCTTGTATGCTATGTTCCCCTTAAGGAACATTAATGAAAACCCGTATAATAAACAGTTACTAGAGTGCAATTTGAAACATCTTCAGTAAGATTTTATACAACAACCAATTAAGTAGCCCCGAAGTTATTGAAAATATAATAAATAATATATATCATATTTAAAGCTTTCAAGCCCAACCTATCCTCCTTAGCCACACTAAATCGATGCTTCCTTTAAGGAACCTTAAAATTATCTAAAACGCCATAACATTGTTAATGGAGTGGAATTTTGGAACATCTTCAGAACAGCGATTCGCTGAAGGCATAAAAATCTAGAAAAGCGATAGCCAAAGATGAATCTCTGTGCTCTTGGCTCGCTTCATCAAAAAGGGGCGGCTATATATACAGATAGATAGATGTATATATATGTATATTTGAGAGGGGCAACCATTTGGCAGTCTGACTGCCGCCAGTGGCCCTATAAATAGTCCAGATAACACTAAACCAGGCAATCAGCTTAAGGCGAACCTCTTATCTTAATGTGTCGTCGTCGTCTCTGAAGTTCGCGAGACATTTTTGCTAATTAAGCTGTGACCAAGGGGAGGAGCCCCCAGGGGGGGGGGCGTGGCAGCTCCTTACTCACATTAAAAATGTCGCCCAGACATTAGCATTTTTATATAGAAACAGAAAGAGAGGGGGCAGGAGAAACGACGACGAGTTTATCTGGTCAGAGTTTATGTCTGGCAGCGGTCACTACTTAGTCTGATTATTGTTATTATGGCGTCGTAGTTTTCATAAATTTCCAGCAAGTTATTTTCCCATAAATTCCTGCAGGACACGGTAGAGGTAATGTAACAGAAAAAAAGAGGCGACGACCAGGTAAATGACGACGACAGCAAATGACAGACGAAGGTGGGAGGGGACAGGTGGTAAGGTTGTCCTGTCAAGACCTAGACAACTAACGAACCAAGGAAATAACAACTAAAAAGACGGTGACTATGGCAAATCTCTTGGCAGGACAACAACAACAGCGATTCAGCAAACAACAACCAATAAACAGAGACGGTCGCCAACAGGGTATTCCCATAGAGGTACTTGGTACAAAGGTACAACAATATACCCTTAAAGCTTCTATTATATTCCTTGTATTATAAGCACATCAATGAAAGTGGTTATGGTATCCTATGGCTCAACAAACAATGTTTCCTAAGGTACTATTCAATTAGTCACACTTAGTTATCAAGTAAAATGGTGGTACAAGAGACCTAGTTTTAAGAGACATCCTATAGAAATGATGTAATGATATCTTCGGTGACTATTGTATAACAAGTTGGTTATACAAAATATGTTATCTATGCTATGCATGACTAACAATAAGTTATTTAGTAAAATGGTGACTTATATAAAAATAGATTTCATATTTGTATACCAGCTTTTCCTAGTCCTAAAAATAAATACGTATACCATACCTTGCGAGGTACAAAAAAATAGTACCTTCCTCATCTCTGGCCACAACCAAGAAACGACGAAAATGTCGAGACATGTGCAATGTGCAATGTCCTTTGGGTATACAATTTAAATTGGCATTCCACATGACAATATGTGTGGCAAAGTGAACGAGCCAACAGACAGGTGGCTACCAGGTAGCTTCTTAGCTGCAGGAAAAATACAAAAAACCAAAAAAATATAAAAGAAATGGAAAAACGGAAAAAAGCCATCGCACATCGCGCAATCAGAGTTGATAATTTCTTTGCCGGCGAAGAGCGTTCAATTATCGCTTAAATGCAACCGGCACCCAGTAAACAATGCATTAATAATGAGTTTTCCCGCCAAGGAGATTTGTTTGGCAATCGGAATCGAAATCGGAATAGAAATCGGAATCGGGGAAACGCTTGTCTGTTGCTTTTCTGCGCTGGCTTTTTCAAGTTTCTGCTGGAAATTAGTTTTCCCGTTTTGTTTTCAACTCTTATGATTTCTGACGAAGTAAAAGTAAAAGCACTCCGAGGGGAAATTAAGCCACGATAAAGTGATTATATGGAAGAAGAATTTAATATTGAACTATTGAGTGTTGAGCGTTGAGCTAATTAAATGCTTTTCAACTGCCTTTTAAAATAATGAACATGAGCAGAAAAGAACAAGAGAGAAGAGAACAGAGTGCAACATAAAGGTTAATCAACATCAATATACTTATTAAAAATTAAATTTTACGAAATCACTTTATGAAAAGGAAAATGCTTTTCAACGGCTAAAGCCATATATAAATATTCATTATGAAAGGAAAATTATTTTAATTGCACAAAACCAATTTAAGGACATTCAAAGGATTTAAATTTATTTGTTGAGAGCATAATTAAAGCTTTTAATTGGAATTCAAAAAATATTTCGGGCTATACAAATTAAAGATTTTGCCCGAGAGACCGTTTCTAGGGAATTATTGATAAATAGACTTAAGCTATACACACTCGTAACCTTCAAAGCGGCCCATTAAAACTGGTTCGGGGACAAGGACTCCTGCAGAAGTCCAGTCATCATCAATTCCATCATCTCTGGGGCATTTTAATGCGTTCCCCAGCGCGCTGATTATTATGAAATGTTGTCGCTGTTGTCATTATTATTGCTGAAATCATCGGACCACTTCTCAGTCCCTATATTTTCTGTTTTTTCTGGTTTTCTGGGTTGTTCTCCTTATCGCGGTTGCATCGTCATCGGGTGTCTTGCAGTTCCCATCGTCGGAGGGTAAACAAGACAGAGGGAACTCTGGCCTGAAACGCTTCGGTGGCCTTTTGTAGCCTGTTCCGCTGTCTGAACTGGCTCCTTCTTTCCTCGTAGCCCGCATTCCGTACTCGCCCTATCCCTATCCCTATCCCTAACCATATATATATATCGCATCCCTTTTTCCTGCCCTTCGTCTGGCCTGGCTATCAACTTTAGCACCTTTCGCTGGTATCCGTCGCGTTTCGTTTCGTTTCTTATCTGGGTGTTGTAGCTACATAAATGCTTCCACCTTGGAAGAGTCGGAGGGACCATCAAGGCAAGAGATGCCATCATTAACAACATCAGCATCGGCTTTAACATACCCTTAAAGCTGGTCAAGGCAATAAATGAGTGCTTAAGTTGTGCACCTTCATGAACGCTTGAGCCTCTCTCCGCGCTTCTCAAAAGTTATAGCTAAGCAATAGTTGCACATCTTCTTTTACAGCGATTACGCATCTTTTCAAACATAGAGCCCAAGCTCTGTTAAAGTCTGCCTTTGACAATAAATATATATCTACATTCGAAACGAATGCCAAATAATTGCAACTCCCATGTGCCACCTAATTTGCACTTTAATCAAGTGGAAAGGCACGTCATAAACGCCACATTAAAGTTTCCATTTGACCATCGAGAAACACGGTTAAATTTGCACAATTAAAAATGTAGGCAGAGTAAGAAAACCCATTAATTTTTTCCTGTAAAAATTCATCACTGCATTCCTGCAAAAATTCTTTATGCCAGAGGGTAAGTCCCGCTTCGATCACATTCACTCAATCCCCACCACTATCCTAGTTATTTCTGTAGCGCTTTGCCAATTTATACGAGACGATCCACTGATCACTTTATAAGTAAGTATATCATCATTTAAACATTGTCCACAGATGGCGAGGGGCGGTCAGAATCAGAATCAGAATGGTAGATGCGACTTTGTCTCTGTCATCTCGGCTCGGACATGTCTCGTTTTTACCGTTTTCGGTGTCTGGGGAATGCCAAAAATGTTGTGTGGATCTCTCCGAGAATGAGGAGCTCTGGAATGGAGATGGAGATGGAGATGGAAGGGTGTTGGTGGCGGTGGCGAGAACAGAGAACCGAGAATCGAGACCCGAGAGCCTGAGAGCGTTTTGTACAGTTTTGTTGGCCGGGGTAAAAAGGAGCTGGAAGTGGGGGCTGCCATCTCGTTCTGGTCATTTATATTGTGGAGTTTCTTTCAATCCCCCCAGCTCCCAGTTCCAGCTCCCATCTTCCAGCTCCATGTGCATGTGTCAAGTGGACTTGTTTAATAATTTATGATGAGGCCAAAAACGTAGATCGTGCGTTGCGCATTGCCGGCCATTAATCATGGCCAAGAAGGCAGGAGGCATGGCCAGTTGAATTGGTGGTGGGGGGATGGAATGGGGCTGGGGAAACGGGACAGTTGGCTGCTGTAGTAAAAGTTCAATTACCCGCCAAATCAAAATTCAATCTGCTTGGCGAAGAGCAAAAATAAAGCAGGAAAAAGCGGACACAAAAACAAACAAAACGGCACGGCAAGAGCGGACCACAGTAGTCCGGGTGGGGAATGGATTGGGTATGGTATCGTATGGTGTGGTATGGATTGGAGTATGGAGTATGGAGTATGGAGTATGGAGTACGTAGTGTAGAGTGCAGCAGGGACCATCCTGGATATTGACTGTGTATACTGTAGACTGCAATGTGGCAAAATCAAAAATTCCAAACGCATACGCCAGACAACCATGAAGTGGAGGAGCCAAACTGAGCTGAGAAGACGACCAGGAAAGCCAAAAGCGAGTCATGTCATGATGGCGGGTGGATTGTGGATGGATGCGAACGACTGATGGACGGACCGATTGGAGGGAGGATTGAGGTTTCGGGGGATCCTACATCCAGGGGCACACGGAGCTCGCAGAGAGGCCACTTAGCCACGCCACAGATCAGATGACGGCCCAAGACGCGACCAGGATAACAGACGGCGCACACAAACAAAAAAAAAAATTGAAAAAAAAAAACGAAGGAAAGAAAAAAATCACCAAATCGAAGCCGAAAACAAAACCCGAGCCCAAAAGCCTGGGAGCAAAACCAATAAAGGCAGGCCAACACGTTTCGGGAATACTCTGCCCGCTCAGTCAATTCAAAGTGATCAGTTACGACTAACCAAAACTTGTGGATTTAATTGCTAGTAAAGCATAAGAAAGAGAAATAAAAATATCATGTTTTAAAGATTATACTTATATGAAATTTAAGGTCAAGATTGTATTTAAGGAAACCATTTTAAATTATTAAAGCTTAACTGAAAGGTAACCCAAAACGATATGATTTCACTGTACTATATGATAGTACTTATAAGAAAAATATGATTATATATAATACAAATATTTTATTTTAGGTAAATCTCAAGTTATTAAGGTTAGGTACATTTCGATAGATTACTTTTGCAAGACCTAAAAGTAACCTAAAAGATATGATATCTGGTTAAGTGAGTATTTAAGCGAAGCGCTTCCTGATCATATCTATATCTGGTGGACTCCCCCGATATGCAGATATGGCAAACCAACCAAACCAAAGTCCCTGACAAAGTTGATGGACACCCCCCTGCCGGGGAGGGGGGATTTGAAAGCGGAAAGCATCCCGAGGAACGAGTATCGCGGGTTTTTAGCCTCCATGCGTGAGTAGTTACCCATCCATCTATCCTCCTCCCCAAAAACCCCTTTTCCCCCACCCTTCCTCTTCGGCGGCCTTAACCCCCGCTCGACCATGCCCATGTGCGTTGGAGCTGCCACGTAGTAGGTGCAAGCATAAGCGCTACTAATCTGCTACTCAGTGGCGTATCAGGCTAAAGGCAGCAGTCGAGGCATGCCACCAAACAAAACCAACAAGCAAACAAACAAACGGATGAGCCAGTCGGCAAGAGTGGAGAGTGGAGAGCGCAGAGTGGAGAGTGGAGAGCGGGGCGACAGGTCGTGTGAGTGATCAGACAGCCGCAGATTACGTATACGAAGCGTTGGAGGAACGGAACTGCCCACTTGGCTAGCTTCTAGCCAGTTCAATGGTCGCTAACCAAAATATCGAAATGAATTTTAAATGGTTTAAAGATTCTTTTAAAAGATGTATCCAAGTAATAAAGCGTTCAGATTATAGTATAAATAAATTAATATCATTGATTAATGTTAAAGTGATAATGAAAAATGCAATTTTTCAAAATGATATGGAATTATGGAATACCCAACCATATTATATTTTCCCATGCCCATGTATCCAAGTAATAGAGCATTTAGATTATAGTATAATCATATATAATTGATTAATGTTAAATTGATAATGAAAAATGCAATTTTTCTAAATGATAAGGAACCATATAATCTTTTCCCAAGCCCAATTTCGACTGCCTGAGCTAGCTAGTTGCCAAAAGAGCCAGCTGTCAGCTCTGGCGTGGAAAAAAGCTTGAAGAAAAGGGTGGAGAGTTGGGGAAATAGAGACGGGGACGCTTAACTTTCTGACTTTTGACTGCGGCTTCTGTGGCTGCTCCTACTGGATGCTGATGCAGCAAAAGTCGAGGGGTCGGGATGGGATGGGGAAACACAAAAATACAAATGCCCACTTTTCCTCCTTGGGATGCTGCCTTTCTTATGGCAGCCATCTCGTGCTCCAAGCTCCCAGCTCCCAGCTCCAACTACCCGTCTTTGATGCCGGGGAATCTGCTGCTTAAAAAGTCCGCTCAGGTTTTGTCTGTGCCGCAGTCGAAGCAGCAGCCTTCATTTGTTATTCAAAAGTTTCTTGCTCTGCACTCCGTACTCCTGTGCCTGGGCCTGTGCCTTTATTTATTTATTTTATTTGCCTGATTTCATTTCATTTTGTTTCATTCCATCTCGTTTCATGCCTCACGTACGCAGTCAGTGTCCGAAAAGACTGGCTTGATTTTTTCGCATATTCTTTTCCCTAGTTTTGTGCTTAAAGACCAGCCAAAGCAGCAAAGTGCATCCAATTTTGGACACCGAAATTCCCCAAAAACGTCCCCGGAATTTTCGGCATTAAGATGACGTTGAAAAAAGAGTGGGAATGCCAGGAGGGAATGTCGAAATAAAACAAATTAACCAAAATGAGAGGCCATTGACAAAGAAAAAAAAAACAAAATGCATATAAATGTTTTGACTTAATGGGTCCGAATTAAAGATCATTATCATAAGAAGCTTTTGTAATGATTTCACTAAAATCATCCCTTTTTTCGTTTTTTTTTTGTGCTCACACGCTGTACTTCCTTTTTGCATCCCTACAAAATGCTTTTCAGAACTCGCGTGTTACAATTTATTGAAAAGCAAATCCCTTGCCATTTTAAATTCAAATTTTTACCGGCACAAAATTGGATTAAAATATTTATACAACAGCGTACGCAAAAACCTTTTAATAAGTTTTATCTTCATAGAAATGATGTGGCAGGTTCAGCTGCCACTAAGAATAATATATACACACGCAAGTATATATTTGATATCATTTGCGGGAATTGTTTGATAAGCATTTTCACCATAAACAAAGGAAAAAAAGCAACCGGAAAATTTATGAGCAAACCAAAATTTTGTTTGAAATCATTTTTATTTCTAGTTTTGTTTTTGTAACTCTGCTACACACACAATTTATGGCGAGCAGTTTGTGGTATTTATTTTAAAACAGATATTGCACTTTATGTTTTTATTTATAAGCCCAGATAAACAATGGCATTGACAAGTCAAAAAAAAAAAATAATGCATATAAAAATAAGCTTTTTCGTGATATTTCTGGATCGCACTTTTTGTGCGCAGATTATTTTTGCAGTTTCCGAAGAAGCTGCTTCCGTAAAGAGATAATAATGCAAAACAAATTCCAAATAAAAACTGGGGGCAAAAAAAATAAATATACCCACCCCATAATGCTGGCTAAATATGTGTAAACACTAATTATGTTAATTATACTTTTTTGCCTTTGCCTTTGCCAGCAATTATGCTAATTGTATTTTCAATTATTATACGCTTATTTATTATTATTTCTCAGCGTGCCTGCCGTTGTTGCTGCCGATGATTAAAATTATACAAAATGAGACTCGATTTATGAAAAAAACAGTGGGGATCATACAAAACGATGAAAAAACTACGAGTTGCTGGTGTTAAAATGCCAACAAAAATTATGCTGCCTGAATTTTAAGAAGACTTTGTTATTTTTTTTTATACTCAGCCATTCGTTTGCAGCCAAAATGAAATTGATTTTGCCTTACAGAAATGGCAGTCTGGACATATAATTACACCCACATACAAGCGCGAACCCGCTGGCAGACATAATGTATTCACACATATTCATTAAATAATTATGTCCATAATTAAAAACGAAGCGAAAGGAACGGAGAAGCTTCGTCTGGATTTAACCCGCACAACCCCTGAAAGTTTCTCCCTTACTTTGTTTTTCACACTTTCGCATAGTTTTTTCCAACTTTTCCACATAATTATATGACCAGATTAAATGTCTATTAACTTATGATTTCGGAAAATGTTTCTAAAGTGGTGGTAGTGGAAATTAAATAATAAAATGCAAACGAAGAGCAAAGTAGAAAAAATTATATTTAATGTATACGTTTTTTCATCCGTTTGCCAGCAAATTTACATTTTTATAAGTTCAGATAACGGCACTTCTGCTTAAATATTTTTTATGTAGTCACACCATGCTAAAATAAAATGTATAATGCTATTAGTTAATTACTAATTGCCAAATGTAGTTATATTTTTTTATTAAATAATGCTTTAAGCTTATTTAATTAGTAAACCAGGTTTTGGACCTGTGAAGTTTTTGTTCATAGATATTATACTATTGAATATAAATTTTATTAAAGCTTTGTGATAATATGGTGAATACTGTTTTTGTCCAATTTCAGGGGCTGATTCATTGGTGAATAAATATTTTTAATTTTTGATTTCTTTATGATAAGCTTTCCCCCGACTTTAAGGGGTTATGGTGTTTATTAGCGCCACCTGGCATGTGTTAAACGGCAACAGCTGCCGGCGATCTATAGACCTTGTTTATATGGACCGAAACCGACAGCAGTTCATAATTGCCCCCAGGACCAGTCCATTTCCATCAATCACCCCCAATGCATCTGTTTTATCTTTTTCAGGCTTCCTCTACATATTTTTTCCCCATTTTCTGTTGTTTTTAGTATTATTTTTTAATTTGCCCTGCCAGTGCCATCTTGAAAGTGAAAAAAATAAGTGACGCCTTCGCCTGGCATTTGTTTAATTAAAGTGATGACCTCTCCCTGCGCCGACTGCGTCCCGCGGCGGCTGAGTGAAAAAATCAGAAGCCGCTGGCATTATTTAAAATGCAACGCAATGCGGCGCTCGAAATGCAATCAATGTGAATTAAATTCCCCAACTGGGACCAGCACAAAGCTTTCCGTGGAGGCGGGGCCGGGAAAAGCCGGGAAAAAGTCGGGGAAAAGCCGGGCAAAATCCGAGGAAAGTTGGGGGGTGCCTGGAATCAGAGTCACAATCTGAATCTGAATCCGAATGCGAGTCTGAATCCGAATCCGAATCCGGCGCAGGTCAGGTCAGGGATTGGGGTCAGTGTTCAGCAGTTCGGCCGCAAATATTTTATCCAAACTCCGTCAGTGCAAAAAAATCGAGAGAAAAAATATAAATATATATGTAAAGAGTGAAAAAAAAAAACGGAAAACAAAACCAACAGCTGGGTAAAATCAGGGAAAATTTAATTGAGCGTAAAATATTTCAGATGTGGGGTAGGCTGGGCAAAAATGCACATTCAAGGTGTTTCTGCAAAATGCTTTGTCAATGTTATCTCTGCTCTGCTCCTGGCATTTGTTTATGCCATAAATAATTTGTAAATCGGCAAACTTCAACCTTTTTTCATCCTCATCTTCAATTTTAAACTGGCCCGAGCGGATTAAATCCTCATGCTGAATTATTAAATGCATAAATAAGCGTTGGAATTATGTATATTTTTCTCAATACTTAATTGTTTGCTTCTGTCAAATGTCAAAACATTTCAAGTGCTAATCCCTATTTTTTATGTGGAAAATTCTGCTATTGTGGAAAAGTAGATCAATTGAACTTAATTCAATTGGCCAATTCGCAATGTAAAATCGTAATAAGCTTGAGCTTTGATATTCAAGTAAATATATGTTACATCCCTTTTTTTTGAGCCCATTTAAGATGTACCTTCAATTTTCATATTTCATTGCCTTCCATTTCCCGTTTAAAGAAGTGATATAGAAGCATTCTTTTTAAGGCAATAATTGAACTTAATTTAATTTGCCAATTTACAATGTAAAATTTTAATAAGATTGAGCTTTGATATTTAAATATTTATTTATTATTTTTCCTTATCCCTTTTTTTGAGCACATTCAAGATGTACCTACAATTTTAATATTTCATTCCCTTCCATTGCCCGTTTAAAGAAGTGATATAGAAGCATTCTTTTTAAAGCAATAATTGAACTTGATTAAATTTGCCAATTTACAAAGTAAAATCTGAATAAGATTGAGCTTTGATATTTAAATATTTATTTTTCCTTCTCCCATTTTTTAAGCACATTCAAGTTGTACCTACAATTTTAATATTTCATTCCCTTCCATTGCCCATTTAAAGAAGTGAAATAAAAGCATTCTTTTTCAATTGCTTTCACTTATTGTTTTGTTGCTTTGATTTTTTTCCTGTACTTTGTTTTGTTTTCTTGGTCACGCAATTAATTTCTGCACGCAAAGTTTTTGTTGGCTGTGTGAAACAATAGCCTTGAACGCCCATCGCCGCCCACCTCCGCCCCCTTTGGCCACACCCCTTTTTCCGGGGGAGTAGTACTAGGCATTGTCTTGAAAATCTGAGTTTTCCTTAGCCCTTCGGTTTTCCTTTACCCCCAACTGCCGTGTGATCGTTATTATTAGAAAAGTTTTATGCACAATATTTTTCTTGTTCCTTTTGATGGTTGGTACTCTGGGGCTCCTCTGCTTTGTCTCGGCTACTTGTTGTTGCCGTGCTTTGTTTGCCCCTTCCCCATCTTGACCAGCCACCCACTGCCACCCCCTGCCACCCACCTTAACCTCCTCCGCCAGTGCTTAACCCTCGACTGCCAGCCATCATACATCGTTTATGTTACGTGACTTGTTTGCCAGATGAATGCAAAATAACAGACCCCGAAGGAATCGGAAAAATCGGTTGGGGATGGCGGGAAAACTCTCACACAGAGAGACACATGTGTGCTGTAGGTTGGAAAAACAGCGGAAAAATCAACAAAGAACATAAAAAAAGAAAAACAGCAAAGCAAGCCGAAAAAAAAATATAAAGCAGAAGAAAACAAAAACATAGGAAAGAGATAATGAGACTAAATTAAGCGATGGCCTACGGGAGAAAGTGAAGAAATGGGGTGGAGAAAGGTGACCAACACGCCAAGGATTCAGCCACTTTGTCACACTAATAAAAAACTACTTCAATATTTTATATCGTTTTTTTAACGATATATATTAGTTTCAAATAGCTTTCGAATTTCAGTATTTCGTATTTTTCGAAAATCCTAAAAAGATTTCTTTTTAAGAACTATTAATGGAGAATTTCCTTAAATTTACAAAAATATAAGAAGCAATTTGATTTGAAAATTTAGTTTATAAATTCCTACAATTTTTTTTCTGTGCATTTTTCATACTTTCCAGTTTCTTCGGGATTTTCTCCACTTTTCCATCTGCCTTTTTTACCAACCCCAGCATTACCACCCAACTTTTAATGTAAACTTTTTCGCTGTCTCCGTATCCTTCGCCTTAATCATTTTACTATATCGATTCCTGTTATTGTTGCTGCTGCCGCCGCTTGTTGTTGCTTTTAATGCATATTAAACAGATGTAAAAATTTACACTTCAATTACAACAACTTAAGCGTGAAGTACAACAACAGCTGGAAAGGATATCCCAGCAAAAACAACAAAGGGAAAAGGTTGAGAAGTGTAAATGATGCTGCAAGGAAAATCACAATTTAAAACGAAAGACAACAGAACAACAAGGTAAATGAAGGAAAATGGGAGAGTTGAAATAACACAACATATTGGAGTTAAGTAAATGGAAGAAAGGGAGAAATATTTAAATATACTTTTTAGGACCGGAATTATAATGGTTTTTGGACCTAAAGCTATAATGATTTTATTATAGATCATTACTGCTATTACGGATATTATAACTGCGGATATTATTATTAGGACATTACTAAAAAGAGAAAAATATTATTGTATTATTATTATTATAATGGTCTTTGCAATAATGACTCATGGATAAAGGTTTCATTGATATTATCATCAGTATTTGCCATCATTGGTTAAATACTCTTAGTATCCTTGGAAAATTACTAAAAACAGGAACAAACTATTGTATTATCATTATTACAATGGTCCTTGCAATAATGACTCATGGATCAAAAGTTATTGATATCATCATCAGTATTAGTCAATCTTTGTAAAATAGCTAAAGTCTGGAAGTTATGTTTATTTTATTATCGGTATTAGTCCTTAAAGATTAAATAATAACAGATTCTTAGGAACTTACCAAAAGATGAAAAATATTATTATTAAATCCCCATATTAAACATAAATACATTAAGAATCGTTTTTCAATATAGTATTTTAAACAGGTTGGTAGGTACTATTATCATCAATTTCCGGTACCAATTTCGTAACAACTGTCTGAACAAAATGTACAACACCCTGTGGAAGATGAGGGGCATCAAAAAGGATCTCCGACTTGTAAGTTGTTTTTGTTGAGGCTAAAATTACAAGTAATTGAACCTCGAGTTGATGCTCTGGTGCCTTTTTCCGTTTTGCTTTTTTTTTTTTTTTTGAGAACATGTGTGCGGCATCGGTGGAAAAGAAAAACAAAAACAACAATACAAAATCGGGAAACGCTGGGAAAAAGGGAAGGAGGTGTAACAGCAGGATGCAAACCCTAAAAGAGCAAGAGATACAGATACCGAACAAGGTTTCACGGGAAAAGGGAGCTCTGTAGTCCAGGGGCGTGGTAAATTGCGATAAAGCGAGAAAAATATCGAAGACTATGGTACAAAAAAGGTATACGTACATATACATAATAAAGAAGAACGAGTGGTAGCTGGGGATTTCTCCGCACATTTTTAGCACAAAATGTTTCGCTTATCGATCAATCGATCATACTTAGCCGGGACATAAACCAGCTGTCACTTCCTCGCTCGTTCACCCTCATTTAACGGTAATCCGTAAACCCCAGCCCCGACACGACACGCCCACTTTGATGGGCGAAATGAGATCAGCCAAAAGGTGTTCGTGCTCCCAGCCCAGATTTGTTCAGAAATACGAGAGGGATCCCGACACGGAAAACATTTTCGGTTCGGTTTCGTGTCAAAATATTTGGTGAGGTATGGAGGTACTGCGGTAAATAGGGGATGACCTCAGATCATAAAATATTGTATGGTTTTTCAGGATATAAATTAAACACTAGTCTCATTTGAGTGGATTTTCCTGTGCGTTGATTCTTTGTTTCTAGGCGATAGCTTTATATATATAGATCTAACGAATTTAGATTCTAATAAAAATATTTCAAAAAGGCAACTTCCCATTTTTCATTTACTTTAAGTTACCAAGTTCCTAAGACTATACACACAAAATGTTCCTCTTTAATATGCAAAATTGTTCCTTTGAACTCTGAAAGTATTTGGCAATAGTTAAGCCGGAAATGTCGGTTAAAGAATTCTGGTTCTGGTCAATAAATTGAAGTGGTTTTTCGTTTCTGATAGGCCCCTCTTACTCCACTCCCCTCCCACACCATCAAAAGGATAAGACGCCACGTCTACAGCATAAATTCAACTTATTTCTCACAGATTTCAAAGTAAATATGCAAAATATTTCTTAGTACCACATTAATGCATCAGCCAAAGGGAGTGGGCAGAGGCGTCGAGCAGAAGGGGGGCCTGCGTTCTGGTTTTCTGGGGTGTGACTCGCTTGGCTGGGCTACATCACTCATACCCAGCCAAATGTGGGCGAGATAGCTCAGGAAGCGGCTAAAAACATACAAAAAAAATTAAACAAAAAATGAAGAAAAAGTCAAGCTCCCAAGAACATATCTTTGAATACCCTTAACTTTTTATACACAAATAAATGATATAATAATTCTGTTTTAAATTTTTTTTATAAGAAATCATAGCAAAACCAGTAATATTGTAATCTTTATGGAAAAATCCATTAGTTTTAGAGGATACTCTTCCAAAATATGATTACAAAAATCATAAATATCTGGGTTCTACAACTTCTATACCAAATTGTAATACGCTCTTTCAGGGCAAAGATAAAGAAACAAAGAAAAAAAAAACCGAAAGAGCGACACGATATGGGAAGAAATAAAGAAGAATGGGGGTTTCCACAAGTCGGCGAGCTATGCGAAAAACGTGCAACAAACTATGCGTTCGTCTCGCTCTAACTGCTGGCTTTTGGGTATCGCCTTAACCCCTCGCCGCCCGCTTAACCCCAGGACTGCTGGGGCCAAGCTTAAATGTTGGCGGCATGTCATGGAAATAACATTAAAAACACATTAAAACCGCGAGTTTCTGGCCAGTCGTCGACAACAACAGAAACAACAAACAAAAGCTAAGCGATGTGAGAAGCCCAGAGATATACGTATAATACCCACACTCGACTGTTGAAAATGGGAGTATCTGTGCACAAGGCGAAGCGACAAAGATGCGTTTCTTCCTCTTGGTCTGCTGTTGATTTATCCCTCCAAAAAGCTGAAAAAAAAGTATAAAAACCCCCAAAGAAAGTAATGCACACTGGGGAGACTGGAATGGGGCACGAAAATAAGGACGATACCAACTGGCAACAGGCCCAAAGTGGGGATTTGGATAAGCAGACGGCATCAACTGATGCCAATTTTCAAGCGCGGTTTGATATTTTCATAATAAACATTAAGTGCATTTGCTTTCTGAATTTAGGGATGTTATTACTCACAATATTTCATATATGGGATATACAAATTTTCAATGAGACTTATACCCTATCATCTATTTATTTTTTAATAACTTTTTTTAGTGTTCCCAGTTCCTTAACAAGTTATTCCTCTGAACTCTTGAATATATTTGTTTTATAAATTATCTGAATTCGAGTTTTCTATATGAGCTATTGCATTTTTTATGAAGTTTTTCCATTTTCTTATATACCAAAAATTCCTACATTTCTGTTTTTTTTTCAACCTAATTGTTTTATAATTCTAATATATAATATATCCGAAATCGAACTGTTTTCGAAACAATTGTGACACTAATGAGTTCCGTAAAAAAAATATGGATGCCCAGAAATAAAATGGGGTGTTTAACCCCAAAAAGAGAGCACAACAAAAAAAAGGAACCTGTGTGAATGCATTCTGGTAACAAAAACTCGAGTTACTTTTGTAAAACATATCTGACAAAAAAGCTGAAAAGCCCAGTTCCTACCATAATTTTTTTTTTTTTGCTTAAGTCCCAACGTACCTGAAAAAAAGGTAATACAGTTATAAATACACCACAGCTACATAATTATTAATATGGTAAGATGGCAACACCAAATTGCTTCCGTTTCAGTGACCCGCTAATCGTCAGAAAAGCAATTAAGATGATTTCCAGGTGGGGGCGAGATTCGTGATTCGTAAACGTGGCTCGTAATTTGAGATTCGAGATCAGGGAACTACGCTGCTCCACAATTAATTCAGGCCGCCCTGACGGGGCGAATCGAATCGATTTGCCTATAGTTAATGCTAACTATATGTTTGGCCGTCACGCCTCATTAACTGCCCCCTGTCAGCGCCAATAAATGGAGGGAATTGTAAATTTACAACACGTAATATTAACGAAATTCTCGTTAATAATTTCCAAATAGCCGCCATCAGCAGGGGCAGAAATGAACAATTTTGTTTGCCAATCACACATCAATGAATTATCATTAACAAACCGAAAATGGGCGGGGAAAATCACAATGATAATTGAGGTTAACCCCAAATATGCCCTTCCTACGAGTGATTCAAAAAGAAAATCCCAAATTAATGGAATTACGGCTTGCTTTTTGGCCTTATTTGCTGTTTTAATCCGTTTTAGTAATTATTGTTTCAGGATTACATTGCAATTTGCGGAATATGGGTATTTAAACACATTTAACAAACATCTAAGCCGGCAAAAGTGATGACCTAATGACAACTTAAATGTGTGCAGAAGATAAACAGAGAAAGCAAATATAAGTGACACACGACTTGACTGAAACCCTAACCCCTAACCCCTTAAATTCAATTTATGACCACTTTAAGCTGAAAAAATATAAATAAAAATAGAAAAAATCAAATTCAAATAAGATTAAAAAAGATAAATATTTCTAAAATTATTTACTCATGACTAGACTGCGTCATAGTGTTTTTATCTTTATCAGCGACGCTCTCACACTTCGCTAGGTTGCCTTAACCCTCGTGCAGCACCAGCATATCATCTTGCTTAACCCCTTGCAGCCCCGCGAAACGGCGGGCTCTAATCAATTTGCTTTGAACTCGAAAACTCAATGAATGACTTGCCGCAACAACAAGGAAAGTTGTTCGAATAATATGAATATCATACATTGGCTGCTCCCTATATACATATATTGTTTGTTGGCTTATGATTGATGATGCCATTGATTGATGCATGACGCGCTTTCCTCGCTTTCCTCGCTTTCCTCGCCTTTCCCCGCCGCTTTCCACGCTGACGTCGTTTGTTGCCTTTTAATTGAATTTCCCAACTGCCGAAAATATGCTGAAACTCAACTTTTGCATGCTTATCGGGGTAAAACACGATACCCCAACCCCGATTCCAATCCCAATTCGAATCCTCAAACCCTCCCAGTGAACAAACTTTGTTGAAAATTTATGCGGAACCACAAGGAATTCGCCTCATAATCGTCATCGTGGAAAACATTTTATTGCAACATCATTCGCCGGCTAACCGCAAAGTAAGTGGAAGAAACATTATAATAGTGGAACATACATTTACCCTATAACTATTATCTCTGCCTCTCACTGGCCCTATTTAATAATAAGCCTATATTTATTGATCTCAATTTAATAACTAAATAAATCTTGTAGTTGCCTTCTCCTCTTTGTTTTATAATTTCGCCAATTTGAATCTCAAATCCCCCCATATATTATCTCTGCCTAATTTTAAAAATAATTTTTCATTCTCTTCTTACGCTGCGAGTAATTCTCAGACATCAAGAGCAGAGAAGGAATACAAGAAAAGTGAAAAATGGTTGCCGGAAAAAAATAAAATGCCTAAAAAGTCCTTGAGAATCGCCTTCAATGTCTGTTTTTTATGATGATATAGTACACCCCCGGCAGTCTTCCTCTCGAGGCCATAATAAATCGCTTGGGGCAAATCAAAATTGTTTATAATTGTCATCTTGGTAGTTGGTTTGGGAAGTGACCAAACTAAAACTCCTCACCTCTCATCACCATATTTTTTATTTATTTGGTTTTTTTTTTTGGGTTGATGGGGCGTTGTGGCTGACGACTAATGCGGCACCTTGAAATGGTTTTTATGGTCATGGCGTGCGTTGGGCCATTTCAATTAAACGTCTGCGATGATGATGATGATTGGGGCTAGCCGGGGGAAAATTTGGGCGGGGAGACGGTAGGAAGTCCAAGTAGGAGCCGCACAGAATAGATGGAGTTTTCCCCGACATTTTGGTGCACTGAGAGAAGTCGAAGGGTTTGGTTTTGCCTGATATTGCAAGAGCAAAATTCAATAACTTTCATATAGGGGTATCTCTTATTAACATAATACATAAGAGGTTCAAAGGCAAAGTATTATAATATTTTATACATATCATGTAGGACACCTACACTAACTAACTACAATATATACCTTTTCTGGAGCTTACTAAAAGGAGTAGGTCTTACAAAAATCCAAGCGCACCTGCAAATAAACAAAAATAATGTATAAATTTATGATTGCTGCAGATTGGTAATATTATTAAACGAGAATATACAATTTTTCCAAAGTCAAAAGAAAATCTAATTTTTATATAATGGTTTACCTCGGTGTTTCTAATATTCTTTTGGTTAGTTGCCCTGTTGTGTCGTGGCTATAATCACAGCCACTTTGTCACCCACCCAGTTTCGGCTCACTTCATGTGGGGTCTGGGGTCTGGGGCCTTTCGTAGCCCCCATGGCCCAGCCCCACCGTATTTGGCTTAATGCAGCTGCCACACGCAAGTGGGGCATAAAAACAAAATGTTTTGCGGGGTCTCCCAACTCTAACTATAACTCCCGAATCCGTATCCCAATCCCAAGCCCGAACCCCAATCATCTCGCTCTCCTCTGGCCTGTTTAGGAAGTTGTTTGCTTTCTTCATCAGTCCATGGCCCTCACTCTTTCTATTGCTCTGGCCGGAAATGAAGATGATGCAGCACAAAAACTATGAAATAAATAAACTACATGCCACATCAAGGTGCAAGAGAGGCCAAAGGGGGCAAAAGGAACAGATGTATATACAAAGAAGTGTGTGCATAAATGCCTTCCACTCCACTCCAAACGAAAACTTAGGCCCAACTCGATCCAACAATTTGGCAAACGCGAAATCCCTTTAAAAATAAATACAGCCCCAAGAAAGTTTTGAGATGGGGATTTTGGGGAAGAGACCAAAGCAGAACGTTCCGTAGTGCATGGCTGCCAAATGGAATCGCAGATGAAATCTTCGTTGTTAATCCTTTCGTTATAATGGAAAAATATTGCTTTTATTTGGAGAAATAATAGTTTTGTTATCACTATAATCTTAAATAAATACATTTTTCTATGTATTCTATTTTTTTATAAAATCTTGCCCCTTCATTTGCCTTGCATATATTTTTTTCAACTGGGCAAATTTGCAATTTTCTCAGCTGGACACAAAACAAAAGCACTGAAGACCAAAAGTTAGTTAATGTCATTTGGCATTTCCATGGAGGAAAGCCCTGGAGTTTCCTTCTATGCATTTCGCATGCAATTGTTTTTTTAATGTACATATATATATATATTTAAATTTTAATTATCTCACTTCTTATTGTGCTTGTATGTATTGTGCTTGTGCTTTTCCCCTTGCTCATACATAATAAATTTCATAAAAATAATTTATTTAATTGAAGTTTTGTATGACTTTCAGCAATAACAAAAGTTCTGTTTGTCTTTTGTTTAAAGCGTCAACTCTTCAATTTTTATTTCTTTTTTGCTTTGTTTTTTTTTTAATATTCTTTTGTGTTGAAACAGGAGAGAGCAATAAAAGCAGCTGGTGAAGGAGGAAAAGAAAACTCTGAATGGAATTCCAGCAGCTTTTAAGCTAATTAAGCTAAAATGGAATTATTTTAATATCATCTGGCCTTAAAACATTGGAAATTTAGGCTAACTTAATATTTAATTTAAGGAGAAATTCAATTTATTATTTGGCTAAACGAGCATCTCCCATTTCCACCTTATATTTTTCCACGGCATTCTGTCACAACAACGTTTGTCAGCCGAAAAGTGAAAAAATTAAGTCAACTTCCAGCCAAATTGATGAGGTGCGGTACTTGATGCGCTCCCCAGACACCAAACCACCGTTATTATCTATATGTTTCGACCCCACTTGCGACACCCTTCCATCGAAACTTCCCACTTTTCACCATTAGACTTCACCCAGACACCTTTCACCTTCTACATTTCACAAACAGAGGACAAGGCGACCAAAATGCAGCTCGACTTGGTGGATATCCTATGGGATCGAGTTATAATATATTTTTATATGATAGATTCTAGATGTATATATTTTAAAAAACAAGATGTTAAAAAAAACCCTGATCTACAACTTGAAGGTGAGCTTAAAAACACTCAGAAGAGCACTTTCGTCTTGATATCAAGAACTTTTCTTGTCGAATAAGTGCGAAGACGAAATCTTAATATTTTCCCGTTCTAATTTTTTCTTAGCACCTTTATAGTAACAAAAAAAACAAGATTAAAAAAAACCCTGCTCTAGAACTTGAAGGTGAACTCAAAAACACTCAGAAGAGCAATTTCGTCTTGATATCAAGAACTTTTCTTGTCAAATAAGTGCGAAGACGAAATCTTAATATTTTTCTGTTCTAATTATTTCTTAGCACCTTTATAGTAACTGGACATACCCCTGCTACCCTCTGATTCGCGTTTATAATTAATTAGCACCTGCCCGCTTCGTTTCGCTTGCTGCCAGAAAAAAGCCGAGAAAAAAATTGGGAGTGGAAAGGCGGATGAGTGAATGGCAACGGAGGAAAGTGGAGAGGAAAAGCAGGGTAGACGGTGGCAGAAAAACACCACAAGACTGTGACCGCGTAGGCGTTCTATCTTAATGACCCAGCCCCAACTCCAAAAAAAAAACCCGCCTCTTCATATTTCCCCCCGAGTTTCTGTCGCCTCATTTTCGTGGACAAAAGTGTCATCCAAAATTAATTGCTAAACAAATGTCTAATCTTTGCCATTTAAAAAGCGCATAAATCAAGCGCAAATCAAACACTACAAGATACAACTCACACAGATACAAACGCAGACAGTGACATTTTCAACTTCAGAGGCAAACACATGACAGTTTTTTATGTTTTCTCCATCTGTTTTTTTTTTTTTGTATTTTTTGTCTTTTGGTGAATGGCAAGTGACTCAATTGGGGGCAAGTGGCAGTGGAAATTAAAATGAAACAGAGAAACGGAGAAAAAATATAAGAGATATAGAGCGAATGAGAACAAATTAAAAATTTCTTGGCAAAAGGGATCTGTGTGGTATGGAATTATGCAAAAAGGAAGTGGTAATATTTAAATTAGGGAAACTTAAATAATTAGAAAACCTTTTTAGTCATATATTTTTGATACAACTTTTGAGCTAAGCAAATGTTAAAAATCATATAGCATAAAGAAGGCTTAATGTAGAGAACTTAAGATATTATAATCTGAAAATAATAAGAACACGTCCAACTTTTGAATCAAAAGTTTTAAGTCAAAGCTCTTATCAGAAATAAATTATGGTTGATATGCAGTGGTTTCTTCTTCAAGTCTTTCTATATTGTATAAATTTAAATAAATATATGTATATGTTGTAGACCTCGAAAGTTTAAAATGAAATCTGTGTGCTGTGAGCTGCCTCCGAGTGGCCGAGTTGCCATTAGACAGAAAGCTGGGAAAAGTCCTGGAACTCATTTCCTATGCTCCTTCAGCAGCTCCGCCACCATGTCCCTTGTCCACCACTCGCTTTTCCTTTTCCCCAGGACACTGCCACGCCCCCTTGTCCCCTATGACCGGCCCCTTGCCCTTTTCCTGGTGTGGACTATCATCCATTTATGATTTAGTCCCTTTCTGGTGCCCCTTCTCCCTGCATCTATCTATCTTTGTCTCTTCGAGGGTCTCCCTCTTGCTCGCTTAGGTTGGTTGCATTTTTATTACCAACTTTGTTGTTGCACAGTCAACACCTACTCCCTGAAACAGAGGCGTAGGCGGTACATAAGCAAGGGGGATTAAGGAAATCCAAGATTAAAAAAAAATATAAAAATAATTCATTTTGTATCGATGAAAAGAAAATGCTTTAAAACGTCATAAATAATTTACGTTGAGATTTATAGCTTTTAAGATTTATTATTTGTATTATAATTATTTTTCTTATTCTTATAGCCTTACACTTTGGAAAATCTTTGCTAGCTATTTCTGAATTCTTATACCATTAGCTTTTAGGCTAAAGTCATTTGAATCCCCCTTGATAACCCCACACTGCCTACGTCAGTGAACTCCTAGAACCAAGAACCCCTCTATTTTTTGGTTTCACCCCACTGGAAGTTGCTTTTCCGTTTTATACAATTTTGTACTTTTTCTTTCCCTTTAATTTTTTTCTGTGCCTTTCACTTCGCACTCTTTTTGAGTGCAAAATGTAAATTTTGATGTCACTGGGAAATTCTGTGGCTCTGCTGGTGCTGTGCTGCACTACGGCTGCTTCTTCTTGCTGCTCTATAGGCCATTGACGAGGACACTGTCCAGCATGGTTAAGTTCGTTGGTCCTTACACTACCATACTACCATACTACTATATTCCCCTGCTGCACTTTCTCTTCTACAATTTCATGCTTGACTCGAGTGTGAACTTCCGCTTTCCTCTTTTCCTCTAGCTTCCTGAGTTTTTCATTTTTTTGGCTTTCATCAGTTGACTTGTTCGACGTTTTTCCTGGTTTTTCCCTGCAGTTTTTACGAATTTTTCGAGTTTTTCTTGTTGGTTTTTTTTTTTATGTTGCTTTGAGTCCATTGCAAAAATATTTATTTGGACAATTTTTCATTGGATTGTTGAAGAAGTTGGTTTCGCCTTCTTCTTTTTCCCCCCGCTTGTTTATTCTCACTCTCCCTTTTCGCGCTGTGTAAATTTGCGTGCAGCTGGCGCACAATTTTAACACTCCTTGTGCAAATTTGATGCAGTTCCTTTTATAGGTAGGTATATGTACATGTGTTTGCCAGTGGATAGAGTGCATTGTGTATTTATTTTGAACTATAGTACCTATATAACGATTTTAAAAATATTTTAAAGATTTTAAAAATGCTTAAAATCAATTGTATTTAAGTTGATCTCTGTATAATCGATTACATTAAAAATTTCAAAACTTATTTATCGATTTCTGTATAATTATCGATATTTGTATTTATTATATATCGATACTTTTATGTATAATGTTTATATATTTGAAAGTTTTATTTATTGATATTGTTCTATCATTTTATATGAACCATTTGTGCATTAAAAAGTATCCTCAAAACAATTTGCATGTTAAAAATGGTATATGTATATATTTTTTAAAGGTACATTTCGAATTTCTACCTTTTAGGTAGCCACTGGCCGCGTGTTAGAGGTGAGTGATTTTTGGGTGGCAACTCAAGTGGGCTGGGTGGGCCGACGGTGTTGGCCACAATTAAACTTTACGACTGCAATTTTCAGGGAATTTTTTCTAGCCGCCCCCGCCTCGCACTTCTCTCGCATGCAACTTCTTCGTTGTGTTTGGGAAAAGTTTTGTAAAATTTAAAGCGTTTGTTCGGTGGGGATAATATATTTTTTTATATTCAACAGTGGAGCCAAGAACTTGCGGGAGTGTTTCGCCTAGGCCCCTCCGACCACCGAGTTTTTGGGTTGTAAAAATGAACCTCTGGCGGCGACGTAGTCAACAAAAACCCAGCAGGTCGGTGGAAGAGTTCTGGGGATCCAAGACAAAGGGATGAGCTGCTGGCTGCGAGACAAACGGATGGAAAGTCTCTAAGTGAGTTCCCTTCGCGGGCTGGGGGATTGGGACTACTTTTTCCCGCTCTAATGGAATGCGGAAGAGTGAATGGCCACGGAGTTGCGGAGTTGCGGCGTTGATGCTGGGAAAAAGCCCATCAAAAATGGCACTACCATATTTTAAAGGGCCTTCAGCGGCTGGAATCTGCGGAAATTAATTAACGATAAAGAATGTAAATACGCGCGTGTTGACTACGAAATGACCGTAACCGCATTTATTGGCCATTTGCATTTTACACATTTATTTATTTAGTAGGTTGACTTATAAAAAAATGCAATAAGAAAGATTGCCATCAGCAACATATTTTTAATATTATGGCAAAGAAAAATATATTAAACCGATTTTATATTAATATAAGGACCAATTTTTTATGGCAAAGAAAAAAATATATTAAAAACGATTTTATATTAATATTGGGCCCAACTTTGTAATTAAAAAGCTGTGTGAAAATAAGGTAAATTAAAACTTTTAAAAGTCTTCATCTTTTGGGTCTTTAGTGGAAACCTCTTTTTTCTTTCATTGCTTTCAGTTCACATTTCTTCGCTTCCACATCCGCAGTTCGTCGCGCAAAAAAAGAATTGGCATCTAATCCAAATTGATTGAATCATTTGCAACATCCGCTTCCAGCTCCGTTTTTCCATCCGCCTCCGATTTTCCTGCTCCCTTTTAACCCCTGGAAAGTCCTTCGCTTATGTTTCCTTCTAACCCTTTTCCGAAGCAAGTCCTTTTTGGTTTTTGCCTTGGCTTTTCGACACTAGTTTTGTTTGTCGCCCGAAGCTTAATTAGACCGCAAAGTTAAGGCGAACTTTTGGCCAAACAAAAAAGTGTGAGGGTGTGTCTTACACAGAGGAAATAGTATATAGAGATCTATACAACTTAGTATTTACTAAGTATACAAAACTATTATCAAGAGCGTGTTCTACCTTTTCAAATCATGAAAGCACTTATTATATTTAGCTTTGAAAAAATATATTATTTTGTTAAATGTAAGCTGTAATTTTGAACCTTTAAAATAAGATATATGTATATTACTAAAGGGCTTCTAGCATTTACTAGCTGGTATTACCTATTGTCCATAACATTTTCATGATTTAAACTAATTCGTGTCATAAAACCATATAAAATGTTATTATTTTATATAACTTTGGCTATTGACAGAATGATGATACATTTTTCTGTGTGAAGGATGATAATACCGCCTCCATCTCATTGATATTTGATTACGGGGCCATTTGGCCCGTGAGACAATGAGACTTTTGTCAGTAAGACCGTTAAAGGTTCTCCCTGGGATTTGTTCTTTTTCCGCTTCCCTCCTTATCCACCTCCTTTCTCCTGTCTCCTTTCTCCACAGCCTCGGTTCTTTCTTTCCATTCTTCTCCTTTGGCGGCTGCTTGACATTTGATGTTCGGTTTCAGCCCTGCGGGGGGGTGTAAGGTCTTTGGGAGGTGGCTGAGAACGCTGAGGAGGAGGAAACTGCGCGGTTCCAGCCTCAAATTTCAATGAGCATTGAGCCACTTAAGCGGTGAGCAAAGGTCGCTGGCTGCGGGGCTCCGGCTCCGTGGGTTACTGTCATTCGATATTTGCCTAAAAGTAGCTCAGGTAGTCCCGAGTCCGGGTTACTGGGCCCAGGAACCATTGCGAGGGAGGCACAAGATAAACGCACAGATAAATATGTTTTATGGATGTATACAGACAGAGAAATAATTACACGTATTTGCCTTTGTTATAAACCATTTTCAATGTAAGCTTTATTTTTCATGGTTTGGATTTAAAAAAAATTCGATTGGAAGATTTTGGAAATTGCTTTCATGGTAGAATCTTGTATTTGAAACAATAGTAATATAATAGTAATATAGGGCATTATTTTTCATGGAGCAGACCTAAAAAAAATGGATTGGAAAATTTTGGAAATTGCGTTCATGGTAGTATCTTGTAATTGATACAATAGTAGTACAAATAGGGCACAATTTTTAAGGTACTTTTTCTATATTTTATGTTCTTGTTACCAACAGAAAATATTTTAACTTTACACATTTTCTAAAAAAAAATTGATAACTACTTTTTGCTTTTTAAACCAAACATTAAGTACCGCAAAAAAATATCGTGTTCCGATGGTAACGCCTTTCTCCGAGTGTAAAAGCAGTTAATGAAGCATTAAGGATGTCAGGGAGAAAAATTCAGGGCCAGGAAAGGGACTGGACTTGGAGAAATAAGAAGAGTGTTACTTTGTCTCTGGGCCTCGCCTAGAAGCGGAAATTGCGCTAAGTGCCCCGACACGCAAAATAAACATTGCCCACATTTGCCACTCTTTCTCCGTTTCTCGCTCTCTTTCTCGCCCCCTTTCTTACTTTAATAATACTCTCCTAATTCCCGCCATTTTCTAGTGGTATATATATAATTTTTGTTATTTTTTAAAAAACCTTTTTTTGTATTTTTGCGGGTGCAACACACTCTCAAGTAGTCGAAGTGAGTCAGTGCAGTTGGCAGAGGGTTTCCCACAGTGCTCCCCCATTTATTTTTTGTTTACTGGCGAGAAGGGTTCCCCAGTGTCGGGCAATAACCCCTTTTTGGTGGGGGCGCAAAAAAAATCAACAGCAAAAACAACAGCAAAATTGTAACCCCATCAAACCGACCTGGGGTGCAAAAAATTATTGTCCAAAGGAAGCTGAAGCTGTATTTAAATGTTTCGGAAGTTTCAGTACCCTTTAAGGGAAATTAGGATCAGTTATCAGATACAAGTTATTGTAAGGGATACAATATTTAAAATAAAATATACGTAATGATCAGGTTCGTTTCCAGTTTTTATTCACAATAATTAAATTACAATTAAAATAAACGGTTATGAACCGGTTAAGTATCGGTTATGAATCGGTTTTGAATTGGTTATGGCCAATTTCGACTCCGTTTTCTCAGAACCCCCGGCAAAAATACCGTCAAACCGCATCAATCGGGTAAAACTGCCAGAAGGTTCCCCGAAAAAAGAAATCGGGCCAACAACCGCAGTGGGTTTCCCTTGTTCCCAACTGTTTCCTCATCTTTTTGTCGCCGCGGCTGTGGCAGTAGTAGTAGTAGTCGTAGTCGTAGTCGTAGAAGTAGTAGTGCTCCCCCATTTCGGTAGTTTCTGAAACTCCCCTTTATTTTTTCCCTTTCGCTCCCCACCAAAAAGGGGAGCTTGAGTCTAAAGTCCCGGGCCGGGCTTTGATTGAGAGTACCCAGTCACAAAAGGCACTCCCGGCAAAATGGAAAGTCGGGGGTAACGAGAACGAGAACGGGAACGGGAACGGGAACGGGAACTGTGACTGCCACTGTGACTCGCTGTGTGACTGTGGCTCAAGTCATTAGGCTCGCCTCACCTCACCGCTCAGTCAATGCCTCCCCCTTTTTAGCTTTTGTTTGACAATTTCTGCGAGGGTCCCTCGAAAGAGAAAAGGGTCCGTTCCACCAGCCCCAACCCTGAAATGAAACACAGTCATTGTGTCTTGGCTTGGCCAAAAACTGGCAAACCAAAATAGGGGGAAAATCAGTGAAAGGCTTGCCTCGAAAAGAGGAACATTCCTCAGGCTTTAAGTTGAGAGGCGAAGCACTTTTTTAGGGTTACCTACTTTAAAATATATTGGCGGCATTAAATGCCTTTCCCTACCAGCTAGTATTAGCCTTCCTAAAGTATACTTTTATTCGTGCTATAAGCCGGCTTCCTTTTTTTTTCTAAAAGGTCCTGGCTTATATTTCTTTTTGATATCAACCTCTACTTTGTTTTTTTTTCGGAGAGTTTCAAATGCTAAAAGCAAGCCGAAAGTCGAGTCAAGAAGAGAATTACATACAAAATATTTTATAATAAATTCCAAAATGGCAAAAGGAGCAGGCACTTGCACACACATGCAAATGGGGCGAATAGCGAAGAGCCGGGAAAATAAAGTATTGCAGAAAAAACTAGTTTGCAAAGCCCCCTTTGCAACCTTTCGGGTTTTCCCGACCCCCCACCCCAAAGCCCGAAACCCCCTTTGGATTTTCCCCTCATGTGTAGCAGGAATTATGATGACATACAAGAGAAGGGGCTGCGGGTATCGCCGGGGATTGTTGGATTGCATGGCGCTATGTTTTGCCAACTTGTCTACTTAATCCTTACGTGAGGGAGTGGCTAAAAAAAAAGAAAACATATAAAATATATATACAACACGGGGAATAGGGCAACATAAAAAAAAAAACGTATTTTTTATACATATATTGTTTGTGGGGCGAGGGTCATTCATTTTAATATGCCAACGCTGGCCACGCATGGGCGGCAGGGGTGTGGGTAAGAGGGGGCGTGGCAGGGCGATTGCAATTGGCCCCCCGCACCACATTCAAACGGGGTGGCAACCCTAAGCGGCGTCTCTGATTATTTGCATAAATTAATTACAAAAACGTTTTGCCCTTAGCAGCGTAGGAGTGTGCGTACACTGTAGAAAAATTAAAAAAAAAAAAAAAAACAAGTTATCGCAATTAAAAATTAAAAAGTCATTACATTTAAATTTTAAACATTTTTTTTAACATTTCAAAATACATTTTTAGCCAATTGAATGCATCATAAGTATGCCTATGTTGTTGTACACTTTTCTCCCAGTGTGAGTTCGATCCAATGTGCGTAGTCAGCCAGGGGCGGAGGGTTCGCTACGGCAGGGGCAAGGGGGGTTTGGGGCTGCGGGGAGCAGTGGCACGCACATGAGGTTCGCCAAGGTAAACTTTTTTAATTATGAAAATTAAGTGCAGCGACGACGGCTGCAGCATAAGAACGGCAAAGAGATGAAGAACCGACACCAAATAGGGGATGCATGGACATGGGTGGCGGGAATTGGGGTGAGGGGGTCTTCAGGACCCCAGACTGAGGGGGTCCTAAGGGAGTCGACTTTATGCGAGTGTCGCTGGCAAACAGATGGCTGCATTAATTGGATCTGCAGATTTTTGCAATAATCCCAAAGGAAAACCGAAGAGAAGAAAGATTTAAATGAAACTGAATATAAAAATAGCTTTCTGTATATGTTTTTATAAATATTAATAATATAATATAATAATAACAATATAATATAAGAATAAATTTACTCTGATCATTTGCAAGCTTATAAAAACAACTTTTAATAGATTAATAATAAATCAAGATCTCCATAAAAAAGCTCATTTTATTATACTGATTTCTATGCCATGATTAAGGATAAATAAAAGTAAGGAGCCACAAAACAAGGTTTATTGTTGATTATGAATGAAATCACCACAAAGTTTCTTAGAAAATGTCGGAGAATAAAAAATCTCGCAAGTATTTATGGCTACTTCAAAACTTGAGAAGCTTTGAAAAATATTCAAAATTACTTTGTGGCATTTATTCCTCATCATATCTTTCTTGATAACTTCACGTATTAATTACCATATATATTTTTTAATCACTTTCCCAAATATTTATTATTATTATTTTGGAAGTGAAGGCGAAAAAATGATTTATGTCTGGAGGACTTGGTTTTTTTCCATGCTCAGCTTCTTTGAGCGTTCCTGGAATGTCATTCCATCCGCCGCTGTCCTCGGTGAAATACAATCCCTGAAACGCTTTTGGTTTTTGGTTTAGCTTCCAGGAAAACTAATTTCGCCAGGGCCTAGAACGAAACCGAGTCCGAGTCTTAACTTTGGAACTGTGGCGGGGATTACCGCGCCAGTGGTAATTCATTTGGGCCATTACCTGCGCGGATTTAACTGTTTTTCGCTTGACTTGAACGTGGTCTTTAACCCACCGCTGGCCACTCCCATTCAATTTCGGCCCAATGTTTTGCCACGGCCCAAAAAAAACACCTGAGAAAAGCACTTAAAATTCCACAATCCTCGGTCAGCTAAAAAAAAATCACCGTCAAACGCTTAACGCATGCGCAACAAAAGGCTCTCCCCTGCGAAACCCCCCTCTAAAGGCCTGCCTCCTACGCCTCTGCTCCGAGAATTGGAATCGGATCGCTGGGCAAAAATTGCTTTTTTAAGCGCTGTAACTCATTTGAAGTTGTTTTTTCAGTTGTTCCTTTTTTTTGTTAAGGCTAATTAACTGTTAAATGAGCATTTCTGGTCGAGAGTGTGAGTGTGCGTGGGTGTGTGTTAGCCACTCGACATAATCCAGAAAATGTTGTTAACTTCAAAATGTTATTTACGGCTGTCTCTATACATCTCATACATCTCATTTCTACACTTCTACTTAGCCATCCTTTCACAGCAATTTTCTTGATTAGTTATGATGGTTAATATTGTTGTAGAAAAGACAGTTTTCCAATTCCCTAACTCAAATACTATTTAATTCCAAGTAAAAGGGTAAAAAGATATGTAAAACTAAACAAGAAATGAAAAATACACTATGATATTACGATGTTATATTAAAGTATTAATACAAGATTATTATATTGTTATTATAATATTATTATATTATATGTCCAATGTTATTATTTTAAAATTGTATTATTTTTTCCCAATTTTTGAGACACTTTCACTTGCCACACAAACAAATTTGTATCATTAGTGTAGCGCGTTTTGCCGGCGTTTTGCAAGCGGTTACAAAGCGGTCGATTTTTTTTTTGGAATTTTCTTGCCAGTTGAAGGCGTTTTTTCATGCACCTAAAGTTGTTGTTATCATTTCGTGTTGTTGTTGTTATTGCTGCTTCTGCTGTTGCTGTGAAACCGGAAATTTTTGTCATTAGCTGGGAAATTTTATTTTCGCTTCGTTTCATTTTTGGCGATTTTTTCCCCATCCGCTTTTCCGAGTCTCTTTCGAGGATTTGTGAAGCGTTTTCCTGACCTTATCCTCTGAATGGACGCCGGAAAAGAGGAAAGTCGCCTCGTGGTGGGAGGAGTTTTGGTCTATAGTTCGATTTGACAACGCTAAGGGAAAGCGTTTAAAGGTTTAAAGTTTAAGACAAAATTTTTGGTACCCAGTAAATAAAATACCAAAGAAAATAGCATACCATTAAGCAAAAAAAATGTTGGTGATATGAAGAGCTGAATATTGGTAAATTATTATAACTTTTGGATTTTACTTCCATATCCAATATAATATAAAAATTTTATGTTTAACATTTAAAAGCTATACTTTAAAGAATTCTGTAAATAAATTCTCATCAAAAAGTGTGTTATAGTATATTTTTAAAATATATGTTGGGTAAGTATGATGATCTGAATATTGCATACTTATAATAAATTGTGCATTATAGTATATCATTTAAAAAATATGGGTAAGTTTGATACTCTACTACTTATATTACATTTCTTAATTACAGGGTACATTCATCATAGATATTTAATTTAAGGAACTTTTTCTTTCCTTTGTATCATCTTACTTTTGGCAGTTTTCTGACTTTTTCTCTCCTCTTTTTTTGCCCCGCAATTTTTATCGAGCTATGCGAATTTTTGCTAGTCGCCTCCGCCCTGGGAAAATGGCCCGCCCCCCGTGGAAACCATCGCCCCTCGGTCCTGGCTGTTGCTTTATCATTTTTCTTCGTCTGGTTTCCCCAACTCACCCCCCCCCCCCCCCCACACTTCCCTCCACCACTTTTGTTGCCATATCTCTCGCTTTATATTTGGCCAAGCTTAGTTTTTGGGTTCGAAGGCGACTTGCACTGCCAGCGACATATATTCAACAGAAAAGACTGTAAAAAAAAATATATAAAAAAAGGAGGTGGGGGGGGGGGGGGTGTTAGGAAGCAATACATTCACATTTTGTATCAGTGTGTGTGAGAGGGGACAAATGATAAATGAATTTGTGATAAATGAAGCATGTGGCCAAAAGTTGAAAATACTTTTTACACACAGTTTTGGAATCCGTTTTTGTTGAATGGCCAAGGGGGGTGGTGGTAAAAGTGGGAGGGGGTTTTATTTCTGTAGGCGGTTGGCAGTGGCCAAATGTCTATCGAATTATGAATGGAAAGGCGCTTATTGCCAGTTCAGATATCACAAGTCCGACAGTCTCGGACAAAGGCCCGCTTCATTAACATTGGCTTTTCCCCCACCACGCCCACTTTTACCTGTTTGGCCCCACTTTCCCTCCCCCCACTCCTCCATTCTGGCCTTTATTTTGTTATGCAAACTTTTCTGACATTTTCCAACTAATGGAGGTGCAGATCTTTAGGTTCTGCAAGTGATGGGCATGATTTGCTGTTCGATTTGTAAGCAGGGCACTTGAAGAGAAAATGGAGCAAACACATTATATTATAACAATATGAAAGATATGATATCATCTAAAAAATAATGAAAAAATATAAACTATTATACAGAAACTTTTAGATATGCTTGTATACATAGGTAATATAGCATTATTATAATATTAAAATACGAGTTTTATCGTATGTTGATATATATCACATTATATTATATCATTCTAAAAGCAGTGAAAAACCTTTTTATAGATTTACAAACACAATTTTTTAGAAATGCTAACCTATTATATCGATAAGTATCAACACCTTAAGATATGCTGATAAGAAGAACCCGTTACCAATTTTTTTCAGTGATATTTCCGCTTCAGTTCCAGCTACTTCTTCATTTTCTTTGAGAAAGTAGCCAAACAAGTGAATCAGAGAAATAAGGAGGATTGGAGTATTGGAGGTACGGTGGAATCCGAGGTGTGGGAGAAATGGGCCACTGTGAGTGTGAATGGGTGGGGGGGGTGTCTACCAGAAGTGGAGCGATTACTTTTGAATAGTTTAACAGCTGTTCCAACTGACTGTGCAATGAGGGAAAAGCGGAGAGAAATGTGGGTGGATGCAGTAAAATAAATGGTCAAGTAATTGGGAATCGAGATTGGTGCGGGGATTAAGTTGAAAATGAGTGGCTATTTTTCACACTGAGTTAATGTTGCTTTGGAGCTGCTGAAAAATGCATTCTCATGACTAGATTCGGGAATGGGAATAAGCGAAATAAGGTTCATAGAGATGTGATAAATCAAATTAGACCAAAGATTATATTTTTAGAATTTTCAATATATGTAAAATTGATATAGGCATCACTTTATAAACTAGTTCCTTTCCGTTCCTCACAACTAGCACCCACACAAAAGTCTCCTCTTGCCAACTTTGTTTTTTTTTTCCCTCCCTTGAAAATACACCTTTTTCCTTGGCAATTTTCAGGAAAACTTCCCACTTGATCCATGGAAGTTGAGTCCACAATTCAATCCAATCCCAAACCCCCGATCCCAAGACTATTTCCGAATCCAGAGTGTCTAGACGGGGTCTCAAGGTGCCCATTGTTTTGTAGCCGTCTGTTGGTCAGCTTGTGTTGCCATGTAAATCAATGCATTATTTTCCCACGTCGTTTTAACAAAAAAAAAAAAGCCAAAACTCATTTATCAGAGGCGGCATTTCAACAACAAAAGCAGCTAACAAAAACAAAAACAGCGGCCCACACACCACAACAATAACAACAACAACATTGGGGGCAATATCGAACAAGAAATGAGCAGCATCATCATTTATATAGCCCATAACCATTGCCCATATAAGTCCGTATTCGGAATTGTGTGTGCCTGTGTAAACAATCGTATGCTTATGATTATATAGTGTGTTGGCCATTATCGCATCAAGTCGAATTCAATCGCATAGAACTAAGAGCTGGCTATTTCTTTAAGATGGGTATGGTTAAAAGGTTAAGCAGTTGGTGGGTCAGGGGTTTATTATATGTAATTTCATGAAAACAATCGACCAGAACTATAAATAATAATGATTTATAATTTATTAAAGTTAAGATACTTTAAAAAACTGGGGTTCTTTTTATCAAAAGTTAGGTTTGCTAGTCTAAAAACTTGTTTAGGAAGGAACCTCTATATAATATATATATTTGACCTCTCCACAGTATTTCGAATTCGTCAAGCCCCCTTTAATTCAGTCTCTATTCCAATTCTTTGATTTCTTTGTTTTTATGCTGGACAACAAACATTTAATTTATGACCAACATTTAATTGCGAAAATTTATCTTGTTTGTGTCGGCTTTCTAGGGCGTTATCCAACGCATAAACACGTACACCCAAATATCTGGGAGCACATATATTTTCGTACACATATATATTTCAAATAATGACCACAAAACTGTCATTAGACACGGCGCATAAACTGGGGAAACAACAATAAAGGCACACAAAAAACGACGAAAATTAAAGTGGATGGCAAACAGAGCGCATCGATGGCATTGAATAATAATATTTCACCGCTTCGCCAACTCCCTGGGATATATGGACGTACACTAAACTATATAGCCCCATCCATATTCATTCAATCCTCTGGTACTTCTTCTTCCTCGTAGTTGTTTGTTCATAATTTGTTTGTATGAAGTGTTTGTTGGCCTGCTGGGGTTTGGGTTCGAGTTTGGGTTTGGGTTTGGGTTTCGGTTTTTTTTGAAGGAGTGAGGTCTGTGCATATTCCATTGATTTAATTGATTCGAAAAAAAGGAGAGAAAAAATTCAAATCACGAAAGTGTTAAGAAATCGAGCGAAAGAAGCCAAAGACTCTTGGAATCGGAACCCTTTCTGCCATCTCTCTCTCTTTCTACCCAAGTGCACATACCCCTCTCTTTCTGTTTAAACAGGTTCTGTCAGCGAACTGTGAAGAATTCTTTTTTTCGTACACAGCAAAAAAAAAAGTATTATATTAAGTCGATTTCTGTAATTATTATTAGTGTTTGTCATACCAAGGTACAAAACTAATGATGGATTTTTGTGATATTTAAAATATTTATGTGTAAAAACTTTGTAGCTATCATTGTAATATCAAAATGTGGTAAACTCTTTAAAATATAATTTTCTTCGAGTGTGCCAGTCTTGTATTTTTTCCCCCGTTTTTGAACCTGCGTGCCCAAGAGTCAACATTCCTACTCCCTATATCGCTGCCTCTCGCTCTGACTCTGTTTAAAGTGGAAACCTGTTTTCTCAATAATAAAAACTAATTTATTTACTAGTTGTAGGTACAAAGAACAACAACAACAACAACAACAAGTGAGGCCTGTCGAAGAAAACGGCTGAGAAATATACTCCGAAAAACCACGGCGACAAAATAGGAGAGTAAAAGGTAGAAAAAGGTAGGGAGAAAAGGTTTCGGACGAGGTAGAAAAAACTGCGTGTGTGGCTAATCAGAATCAAATTGATTTAAATTTGAATGGTTCGACGGGTAAAGTGCGAGGAATCCAAAAAAATGGGGTTTAAGTGAGAAAAAAAGCGATAAGTTGTTCCCGACTTAAGTGAAGTTTTCACTCTGCTCTCCCCATCTTATCTGTAATTTCTGATTTTTTGACCGTTTGGAATTTGAATCCCTTTTTTTTCAGGGGTCTCATTTACAGTCAAGCTCAAGTTTATTCAGCCGGAAAAATATGTTGAGCATATTTAAGGGATAATACCCTAAATAGATGATTTCAGAAGGTTTTTTCTCTCTTTATATTCAAAAATACTACAAAATGCGGGTATTTTCCAACACCTTCTTTGGCTTCATGCAAATTACCCAAAAATAAACTCCAAACTATCGAGAATTTTTCTGTCTAACTAGACAAACGACAAGTATCACAGGTGAGCGCTAATTGTTGAGGCAAATATTTGTCGATCAAGTGTACAGAAAGGAGAAGACCCGAAAATGAAAACCCAAAACGGTTTGGGGCAGGGGAAACTGAAAATTCGAATGGAGGAAAATTTTCAAAGAGTTTGCAGCTGCAATTGTTATTGTTGCTGTTGCTGCTGTTTGTTGTTTGTTGGAAAATTGCAGGCAGCGAAAAGTATTTAGGGGAAAACTGAAACTGAAGCCGAAGCTGGGCAAAGAACAATACCCGAAATTCGAAGAAAGTATCTTAAAGATAGCAAACTGCACGAAAGCCAAACAAAAGCAGAGGAAGTATCCATGGAAGGAGAGGGGTTTTTTTTGCAAGGGGGCGGCTTTTAGGTGTATATATAAGGTGGCATGGTGCAAAGTATCTTACAAGTCGAAAGCGCAAAGTTTTACGCTCACTTTTGACACAGTAGACACAAGACAAGATACCAAGATACACACGAGCCGAAAGATACAGATACACGGATGAGTCAGAGGAGGCTTGGCTATCGCAGATAGTGGATAGTCCGCACTGGATTGTGGCCACATAAAGTGGGTGGAATGGGATGCTATAGGGCTGTCTCCGTTGACAACAACAGGTGGCTTCAGCTCACTTCACTTACCTGTCTGTTTATGTTTTACGCTCTCCAGTTGTTGTTCTTCTGCCCGCTGATGTTGCCGTTCAATTACTTCGCCGTTCTACGTTTGTTTTTCCACCTGCTGCCAAAAAGCTGGACTATGTGCATCCAACAGATGCGCCCAAGTTACCAAAGTTATGCTGCAAAAAGATTGCAAATTTTGAATTATAAACAATAAGAGACGGGTAAGTTGCTAGGCACAAAATTAAGGAATAATATTTTAGGTAACTCTCAGTAATAATAAATAAATTTAAATTACTGAAGAGCTAAGAAGGTTACTAGAATAAACCTTCGATTTGTGTAGGCCCTGAAATTATTTTGACAGCCAATCTTGTTCACCAAATGATTCACACGCCCATGAATATTCATCATATACATCTTTTCTATTTAAAAACTTCAGAAATTAACACTTTTATGTGGATAATCCAGTTCTGCGGCAACCCAGAGTTTTAATTCCATTCAGAACTAACAACTTTCTGAGTCATGGCAGCCCAACCGCAAGCCGAGATTTATGGATGACACGGGGATATGAGGATTTTTCGCTAGCCCTTTATAGCAGTTTTTTCCATTTAAGGCTCTTTCATTAGTTTTTTCTCGGCCTAAAGCCTTTTCATTGCCTGAACCATGACCCCGGGCTAAACCTTTGCAAACTTGCCTCAAGTTCCATTTTCCTTTGTTCTATAAAAACCAAAAAATAAGCCCAACTACTAAATAAACTTAAATGCGCCAAGCAAACAAAAAAAGATCAAACTTTTGCTAGTCTTGGCAGAAAAGTAGTAGGCATTGCAAAAAAATAATTAAATGACAATGAATATGGGCTTTGGACGTAGGTAGATGAACTATTGGGTACCCCTGTTTAAAATTATAATTAAATACTTAATTAATTAAGCTCTTAAGATTGGAATCAGGTAAAAATATAATATAAGTTAGTTAGGTAATAATATTTTTCCTAAATTACTTTTAAATTAAATATAATTTTAAATATTTGTATATTAAGGAACCCCTCGAAATACTCTTTGCTACCCATTCGGTGAATTCGGCGTGAGATTCTCAATCGAATTAAAATGCATTCGAGTAGCGATGTCACTGACACGCCCCCCACCGCCCCAAAAAAAAAAAAGAATTCGCAAAAAAAAAGAGAAGAATAAAGTCAAAGAAAAGATACAAAGATACGAAATGGCACGGCGGCGGCAACTTAAACTGTGGCAAAAGTTATTGTAACTTTTGCCCGCCGGCAAGGCAAGGCCAATCGAGGGGGTTCGGGAAGGGGGATTTCCAGGGGCGGCCGCTAGGGGGGTAAAACTGATACTGAAACCGAGGCGCCACGCGCCTACTTGCCACGCATTTCCTTCCACATTCCCGCTTAAAACCTTCAGTCTCTTTTTTCTTTCTTTTTTTTTTGGTGACCTCAATCTTTAGTTCAATGCGTGACCAAAGGGGGGTCAAGGGGGCGGCAGTGCTTTTTTCGGGGCGGAATCTTGCCAACTGTGACTTTTTTATGCGGCAACAACAACTTTTGACTGTTTTACAGGACAAATATACCAAAAAAGGACAAGAATTGAGGTCCGAAACCGAATAATAGAATACGCTTGCAGATTGAATATTTATTTGACAGCTATAGAATAGTTTGGGAAACTTTGAAATATTACAAAATTAACATATGTTTGAGAAGAAAAAAATCAGAATTCGCCAAAAATTGTTTTTTACAAAATGATGATGATGTTTTTTAAAGTATTCCTATATTATAAGCCCGAACAAAAAGGAACACAACATTGCCATGGCCCTAAGAACATTATAATCCCCTTTTGAAGAGTGTAAGCCCTGTGAGCAAGCCAGAAAAACGTAAGACATTTCTTTCTTTGGTCCTGAAGAAGTGGTGTGGGGATTCGCTTACAAAGATGCTTTTTAAATGATTAAACGCTCCGAATTACCGAATTTCTCTCATGTCGTTTTGGTCAGGGCCAAATTCTTTAGCTTTTCTTTTTATGTCCACTGCCTTTTTCCGCTGCTGTTTCGCTTTTTTACTTCATTCTTTATATATATTCCTTTTTTTTTGCTGATATATCATATGGAAACTGACTTAATGTCAGTCGAAGCGAAGCCAAGCAGCTTCCCCCCTCATTAGCATTTGCCATTTGGTTTAATCGATTTGAGTTTTGATTCGATTTTTTGAATTTTAATTCGAGCATCATAAAATTAAAATCTCTTTTGGGAAAAAAACGTTTAATATGGAAAGAAGATGGCAGTGCTAAAAGATGTCGATTGTGGGGGAGCCGAGCAAATAAACCAAGATGAAAGAACTTTGATTTGATTCCATTTGATTGACTTGAGTTGAGCAAAGCCTCTTTCGATAGCTCGTTGCAAATTTTATCGATTCTTATTGTAACATTTTAATGTCGTGGAATTAAAGTATTGAATTTATAGGGAGAATATTATACTAATGTTGCCTTTAAACTTTTAACCATACACAAAAAACGTTTGGTTAAAATTGAACAATATAAAGTTAAATACGACATCACCACCCATAGAATTGTCAATTCGACCAACGAAAAAGTTACTCTCCCAACAACAAAATACACAGAACTTACCATTTTATGGTAGTTTTACTATTAAAAAGTAACCAAAGTAGTTGAAAAAGTTGCTAACGTTTTTTTTTACAGTAACGTAACTTTACGTTTTGGTTAATTTTACCCAAAACATTGTTTGTGTGCAAAGATTGTGTATCTTTCAGTTTATAAAAACCAATATTTCCTATATAATCTTGAAATTCCACCCAAAGATGGTCTTACAACCAGTTTATAGGGCATTTTCCCATACAAAGAGGCGAGAATTTTGTGGAAACTTCAAGTATTCACACGCCGTCAAGGAAATAAGACATTTCTCTTTCCGGGGTTCTGGGCTCTCAGCATGTCACGGGTTCGGAGACATATCAAGGAATTAAAACTTATTTCTTCGGAAGACAATTTCGACTGACATTTGCCTTGCTCCCCCGGCAATCCGGAGATCCAAGGCGTTGCAAACTTGCTGACATGAAGTCATCAACGTGGTCAAAGGAGTGGAAATTGTTGGCCAGGTCAAGTGGTTGACCGTGAATGAGCGAAAAAAATGGGAAATGTGTGTATGAGATACAATTGTCATATGAACACATGAGCAAGAGCATGACAAAACTGTTTTATTCCACTTTTCTCTAGCGAAGCGAGAAGAGAAAAGTTTGCCACACACACAAAACAATTTGTCAAAAACGGGGGGGGAAAATTCTAAGGGGGCGATTCGTTTGTCCGTTTAGTCAGAATTTTTTTTTTTTGTTCAAACGCTTATCAGCCCAAAGCAATCAAAGTCAAGTTACCATGGGCGGCTGCCTATCCATCTTTGCCCCCTCCGAAAACCCCCTTCCTAGATTGAAAAATCATTTGGAAATTGAATATCTTCAAAGAGTTTACTATTTCTTCGCTCAATTAAAACGGGAACTACAGAAGGAAAGCAAGTAATGTTAACAAGTTCTTGTTTAAATTGTAAGATTGGAGGAAAAATAAGGGAATGGATTTCCGACGAAAGTCATATGAACCTTAAAGTTAACAAAGAGTACAGACCCCAAAAAAAGTATTATTGAGTAAAATCGCTAACAGATCAAAAACAGTTAAATCATACAGAACCATATCTTTTTCTCTTTTTTTCTCTTCTACGAGTATCAAAATGTAATCAAATCAACTTCAAACTCATGCAAAAGTAAAAACCAAGAGAGCAACCTTTTCCTATTTCAATACATTTAGCTTTTCCTAATGTTTTCATCTTTATATTCAACTTAATTTCCATTTGTCGCACGCGGCGACTGCAATAAAAGTTGAATAAATATAACCTTAAACGGAAGACACCACAGCTAGCAAGCAAACAAACAAGCAAGTAACAAAAAAAGCTCAAGAAAAACAGTACAAAATCATAGGGAAAAAAAAAATTAAAATAATAATAAACAAGAAAAATGAAATCCAGTCGAGGCCCTCGGCTATTAAAAGGGGAAACTGAGGAGAAAGAGGAAGCCAAGTTATTGAAGATACTTCGCATCCCATGAAGAAAATTTAAACTAAATCGACAACTCCAAGATCCGTTAAAACTTGGTAAAAATGGAGGAAATATACACCACAGATCTTTAATCTCCAGTCTTTAAGTACGTCTATCTGTCATCTTTGTCCTATATCTGTTTTTTCGATTTCCTCTGTCGCAGACATTGTTCTCAGCCACTAAACCATCAGCATCCAACTTCATTTGGCTCTGGTTTATATAGGTTTCTTTTTATATTCTCCTATTCTGATTCCCCCTTTTGTTTTTATAGCTCGCTAGGTTCACATAATTCTGGGACCTTCTTTTAATTTCTTATTACAGTAATGGCGATGTTAACTAACTTTTTGTGGCGTTCCTGATTTATTTGAGCATCTTAAAAATGTCGTATTGCCCGAATTCTATGTGGTTCTTTCCCCCAAAAGTGTTAACAAAAAGGTTACCGACTTTATTTTGAGAAAACGAAAGTTGAACTAAAAAAGTTTTAGTTTAAAAACGGAAACAAGAGTTATTGAGAGACCATTGAGCCCTGAAAAACTCATAAATAGAGAACATCTATTGCCATTTGGATTTTTATACTCCCTTGGAATTTTATACTCCCCATGGGGCCTATTGATCTGCAGCTAAACTAGACCGCAAAAATTGAAATTTTTATTTAGATTCCACTTAATTGGCATTCGAATTGGCTGCGGCTCATTAGTCCCCTGCCTTTTGGAAATTGGCCCCTCTTATGCAACACATTGCAAGGCACTTAACAATGTGGGAATCCCCCTGGAACCCCGCTCCTGTTCCTGCCCCCTACCCCCGCCCCTCTTTTCACCACAGACCATTAAAATGCCATGCGCTCTAAACTAAAACCAAAACTACGGACCAAGTTGACTAAATCGAGTTTTATGGGAGTGAAAATGGCGCTCAACAACTGAAGTTCCCAATAACTAGATACAGCCGAAAATATAGATTGGCTTTTGGAAGTTGTTCTTATTTTAATTGAAGGCAAAATCAAACCAAAATTAATGGTTATATACATATACCTCAGGGAAAGAAGTATATGTGCATTGAAATTATTTTAAAAAAAACATAGCATAATAATAATAGGTTTTTGATTAATATAATATAATAAATATAATATAATAGTGATAATATAACCAAATCCTTAAAAAAAACTCTTGAGCAACAATCTACAAATGTCAAAGATAAAATTAAAAACCTATAACACTGGTAACATTTTTGTGCAACTGGTTCTGAGTGAATTATATCTTTGTTATATTTTTAAAATAATCCTAGAAACTAAGCATTATATAATTATTTGTGTCTACCTAAGGCTGAATTCTCTTCCGCATGTAAAACTAGTTGGAAATTCAGAGTTTCAATCTCAATTACTGTTACTATTATTTTTAAGAAAATCTTACAAACCTATGATTTTTATGAAAAAAAAAAAACTGTGGAGCAACAATCTACAAATTTCAAAGATAAAATTAAAAACCTATAACGATGGTAACACTTTTGTGCAACTGGTTCTAAGTGAAATATATCTTTGTTACATTTTTAAAATAATCCTAGAAACTAAGGATAATATAACTATTTTCTTCTACCTAAGGCTGAATTCTCTTCCGCATGTAAAACTAGTTGAAAATTCTGAGTTCTCTATTAGTGTTACTATTATTTTTAAGAAAATCTTTGAAACCTATGATTTTTATGGTTTAAAAAGTAGTTTGGACCGAAAAAGTAGATAATAAGCCTATAAAACGTAGAAAACGTAGAGTTTAAAACCTACTTTCAGTTTAACATACAAAACGTAGTGTAAGTCGTTTGTAAGGTGAGATTTTCATTTTCATGGGCTAACATTTGTTGAGTCCAATTATAAGGCACTTTTAAAAGGAAATATAATCCACGGTGCAGAAAGGCAGTGTAAAAGGGACAGAAAATAAAGGGTATTGTTGGGAAGAAAAGCACAAAAGAGGGAACAACACTGGGATGGTGAAGAGCGAGGCAAAGAGAAAGAGGATCTGCCGAGATCCTCTCGAAAGAGAGCATTTGCAGTTGTAGTGGTACTTTCTCGCTCGCGCAAAATGCAAGTGAATGGTAGGTGCAACAACAATTCGATTTTACCGTATTCTTCGTGTCCTCCTCTTTCGCTCACCTTTCTTCCTTTTTTTCTCTCCGCTTTGCAGGTTAATTTTTTTCGGTAATATTGCCACTTTTGTTTTGTTTCTCGTATTTCTCTCTCACTTTTTTGGCACTTGGCTTTTGATTCCCAACTTTTTATCTCCTTGATTTGCTCACTCACTGATTCGTTGGAATTTTTGTATTCGTTTTGAGGGCACAGTAAAAAAAATTGGTATATTTCTTTATTTTTTTGGTAATATACAGTTTACGTTCTGCTTTTTATTATTATTATTTTCGCACCGAAAAATCAGGAGCCGACAAACCGAAAATAAAATAAAAAAAGCGACGATACGAATTCGATTCTCGGATTTGGGTTTTGGGTATTACGAAAAACGAATTACGAAAAGGCAATTGCAGAGGAAGCAGGGAAAAGAACCGGTTTCTATTTTTTTCGTATTTAAACACTCACACCGACGCACAGCAGCAGCAACAATAACACACAGACAAACACGCGCCGAAAGGCGGAAAAGCCGAAATTTTCCCTCCCGTTTCCTTTTCCGAGGAAACAACGTCCACTGCTAAGTCCAAATTGTGCACCTTTAGTGGCTTTGGCGAAATCGGCGAAAACGCGGCGCTTTTCCACGACTCAGTTCCGCTTTTCCGCGCGCGACACTTTTCCACGACCGTTCGGGTTGAAAAAAAAAATTCGAGTGAGAATGGATTTCGAAGCGCGGTTCGTTCCGAGTTCGAGACCGAACTCGAACCGCCTGATCGAACCGCGACACGCTCGAATCGAGCAGTTTTTGGCAACTAGGTTGCGTCGAGCAAGTGTGACAAGCACAAATGTTATTCTAATTATTTTAATAATAATATGTTTTAAATCTTGGCACATTATTATAATACTTTTATTCTAATAATTATTTAAAAATTAACTATTTATTTTATATCGCCGAATGTTTTCGTTGCAAAAATCAAATGAGATAATCGAAAATTAGTAAGTTACAAAATTTGAAAAAGTTTCGACCTTAATTATCATCTCTAATTTATATTTGTTGCAAATATTTTTATCTTTACATTTATATTTTAAATTTATACCTTGGGTAACTTACTGATTAAGGTAGTTGATCTTAAAAATAATTCATTGGTTGTTTGTTTTGGGTTTTACCCACTTTCCAGTTGTCGTCAATTTTGAATTCTGGCGGTAATTTTGAAAATGCTTATGACAAATCCAACGACTAATCGAATCATATGTTCCAAATAAGTTTGATATATGTTTTAATAAATAATGATAAATTTAAATAACATTTTTCAAATACTTTTTCACCGTTTTTGTTAAAATGCCCACCGTGCTACGTTCGATTCAAACTCCCACTGTTAACTTTTAGCAGCAGAGTTAACAGCGCTGTTAACAGAAAAAAAAAAAGAAAAAAAAAATCCGAATAAACGGAAAACACGAAAAACAAGCTGCTTTCCGCAGTTTTTGTGATTTTTTTGTACCTTATAAGCTTACAGAGCAGGGTATATGCAGTAGATTAATAAAAATATTTTAAGGATGTTTCAAAATAATTAAAAAATTTTTTTTAGAAATTTAGATTGTAAAAAAGGAAGTGCAATATTGTTTTTATAACTCAGAACTTAAGAACTTGAATATTTTTCTTAAATTTGACAATCTACGTATGTAAATACAAACCATTTCCTTTTATAAAAACCAAATGAAAAGAATAAGAAATGGTTTTTCGAAATTACAATCAATCAATTGAAATCCCCTTGCTGGGTAACCCAAAGTCGTAAAATGCGACCATAGAATTGTGTCTGGTTTTATTTATTTTTTATTTCAGCCAGGAGTGGACGGTGTGAACCGGTTCAACAGGATGCAGGAGAGCTGCAAATCGCAACCAAAACAAAACAAAAGTGGGAAAAAGGAGAGGAGTGCGAGAGCTCCCCCATCTGCCCTCTCGCTCTGGCCCATCTCTTTGCATTTTGCCAAAGAGCGAACCCACCTGACAACAATTTTCGCCACCTCTCTGCCCCTTCCCCCTGCCCCAGCCCAAGTCCAAATGTATCTGAAATGGCAAGCAGAACCGGTTGAGGTTCGTTCGCCCAAGGAATGCACAAAAAAATATATATAACTAAAGCAGCAGCAACAACAACAGGGACAGAAACAGCAGCAAAATGCAAGGCAAGAAAAAATAGCAAAATGCGCAAGGCGAAAACTGAAGAAGTACAGGTTGGCCTCCGTAAGTGAAAAATGAAAAATATCTAAACCTAAAAAAATTTACTTAAGATTAGAAATTTAAAATAATATATATATAAATATTTAGTTTGCTTTTCAATTTGTTTATATAACAAGATTGCTTATCCTAAAAATATCTTGAAGCTTAAACATATGAATTTTGCATTTTAAATTAATAATTGAAAATATTTTTAAAATGTGTATAACATTAATAACAAATTGCTTCTCAATTTATTAATATTCAAGGAATTTGTATCTTTTAAAAAATTATTAAGCCTCAATATTAGAAATGGAAAATAATTTGTATAACATTAATAACAAATTGCTTCTCAGTTTATTAATATTCAAGGAATTTGTATCCTTTAAAAAATTATTATGCCTCAAATTTAGAAATGAAAAATAAATGGAAACAACAAAATTTTAAAAAGACTTAAGATATAAATGAAAATTACCAACAGAAATATTTTTTGAAAGCATGCTTTTCCCAATTTTCCCCAGATTCCAACCTCCTTTTATCAGGTTAGCTTAGCCAGACTGCACTGTCATCCAAGAGTTTCGGTCAGTTGGAGCCCCTTCCCATCCCCCTCGCCACCCATGCAAAATGGAAACCAAAAGGAATGACATAAATCTGCGTGGCAAACAAAAGACTCAGGCAACGAACGTGCCACAAAAGCGCAAAAGCCTGCAACTGGATTACTGTTACACGAAGAGGTGCAAGCGGAATGGCATGATGCTGGGGAGCGGGGAGCGAGCGGGACAGCGACAAGGGGTCAAATGGCAAGTCCGCGAACTTTTGTAGGTGAATTGACTTCTGCTCGAGTCACCCCAAATATGGTAAATGGGTGGGAAGCAATCAGCGGATGGGGCCTGGAAAGAGCGAGATGGCGACAGCAACCAGATTCCAGCTCAGAAAGGTATTATATAATAACAATCTATACCTATGTGTTCAGTAAGTAGGGAAATAAATATTTTATATATTTATTTTTAGAGCTATTGAGATATAATCTATTATAATAATAAAATATATTTAAGCTCAAAAAGCTCGGTAAGTAGGGAAAGATAGATTTTATATATTTATTTTTAGAGCTTTTAAATATTATCTATAATAATAATAAAATATATAAGCTCAGAAAGGTATTATATAATAATAATCTATACCTATGTGTTCAGTAAGTAAGAAATATATATTTAATATATTTGTTTTTAGAGCTTTTAAGATATAATCTATAATAATAATAATCTATCCCTATGTTTTCAGTAAATAGGGAAATATATATTTTAAAAATTTATTTTTAGAGCTTTTAACAAAATTCGAATTATTAAAAATCTTATAACTATATTTCTAATAATCTAACATTTCAGTTACATACGTTTTAAAATCAGAATGTGTTTTATCTTTTACTTTACTCTTTATTTAATAGTATTTAAATCTATGAAATATTAGGTCAAATGTGAGAACATTACACCATATAAAACTTCAACTAATCATCCTAAAAAAAAATAGTATAAAAAGCTAATCACCAAGTTAAAAAATGGTGACCATTGTTAGTTTTAATTGGGGTCTCACATATCATATTTCGTTTAATGAGGCATAAAGTGGGGCAAAATGCAATGTTTAACAGAAAACCCTACCTGAACTCAATGCGTATGTTGATAAGCCATTTAATTGTGTCGGGTTTTGACCCTTGACCAAAATAATACTTAGTTATCACTGTTCTATTCTATCCATTTTACACCTTATTTACCTGTAATTTTTTAAAATATATAATAATGATATGTATGTATAGAAAACCACTTCGAGAGTAACAACCTATAAACGAAATCAAACTCAATGGGCCATCAAATTAAAATAGCGATAATTGGAACTGCACAATTGGCATGCATACAGGCCCCCGCCTTCGTTTCCCACCATTATTTTGGGTGACCATTCAGGCCCCATTTGGAGGCCGAACTCTGAACTTTATTGTTTCTGCTCGCTGGTATTTCTTCGTATCACTCGAGTCGAGTCTCAGTTTTTTTGCTCTGCGGTCTTGGTTTTGTTTTCCTATCGACTGTGCCCGCCGTTGTTTCGCTTTTCTTTTCTTTGGCCACTTAGAAGTCGCCAGGCAAAACACTCCGGCACTTGGGGTTCAAATTTGCTGCGCACCACGAAAAAATATGACCCAAAATGAGAAGAGGACAGGCGGCAAACGAAAATAAACAAAATGGAAAAAACCGCAAAATAAATAAGACGAAAATTATGCAAAGCGCAGACAAATGCGCAAATTTGAAAAATGCCACAGCAACAACAATGGCAGCAGCAGCTGCGATTGGAGACCTCCCCCTTCAAAGAACAAAAACTTCGGACTCCATCAGAAGCAGTGATTAAACGATACCCTCCCTAATCTGGGAAACTACCATCCCTAACTCTTTGAAATTATGGACTTTTAGAAAGTTATCGGAAATATTTTTAGCTATCTTACCAACGTTTTATATATTTAATTTAAAATCAATCAATAAACAATCCCTTTTCAAAGAACAAAAAGTGCGGACTCCTTCAGAAGCAGAGTTCTCAGGGGAGATTGAACGATACCCTCCTTAATCTTGGAAACTACCATCTCTAACTCTTTGAAATTATGCATTTTTAAAATGTTATCGGAAATATTTTAAGCTTTCTTACCAACGTTTTATATATTTAATTAAAAATCAATCAATAAGTGTAGCATCCCTAATTATTAAAAAATGTATACAATTCCTTACAAAAGTTACTGGTAACACAGAAAGCCTTGTAGAATGATTATAAAACTTAAAGTTATTGGTTTAATTAGGATATTATTATAATATCTCTACATCTTGGATTTATTCAGAAACTAAATCATGCAAGCTTTAAAAAATCATTGTTTGAAATATCCCTGATCAGTAATATATGATCTTAATTTGTAAAATATTTTATATAAACCAAATTTCGATTACATTTATGAGCATTTCCTGAGTTTAGTGATACAAGTACTGCAATACTCATTTATAGGGTATCCGAAATTCCTAAACGTACAATTTATAGTTTGGCGGCGCTTGACTTTGCTAATGGGTCTCATTCGCCGCTCAACTTCGTTATATCTCTTGGTCCGGTTCGTTTTCAGTTTCTGTTTTCGGTTTTTGGTTTTCAGTTTTGGTTTCGACTTTGGGTTAACTTAGCCAAAATGGGCGGGGGCGGGCCGACAAAAAAGGGCGTTGCTGCTGCCGCTGTTGCCGCTGCCTGTGTGCTGAACAAATATTACTCATGGCTCTTGGCCTGGCCCGATCATGTTGAACAGCATAGCTAACACCCAAGAACAACGTGACGAACAACGAACAACGAACGGCGATCGGCCAGGCAAGCAAAGCCGGCCCAAAGCCGACTTCAAGTTGTGCTGACTGATTGTCATGGCACGATAATGAAACAACATTTCCATACCCTCACCGAAGGTACTCCCCATATGACGTTGTCACACTCCAACAGCCTTCGAAATTTGTATAACATTTTGATATACTGTGCACTTCGAAAACTATAATACCATGTATTTTGTAAATACCAAGGGTATCCAATATAGTAAGAAAAACTGTATTTTGGACAATACTGAGCGAAATACAGCCGGAATAAGGAATGTCATACCTCGTTGAGCTGGTAGTTAAATTCACAATCAATTGGCATTCAAGCCTGTGATAAAAAAAGTTAGCCTAGGTTGTAAGCTGCTCAAGACAGTCGGTTTTTCAGCTGTGTGCCACGTTTTGACCAAGTTATGATTGAAAAACCTACAAAAATAAAGGTGTTTTTGTCTAAAATCCTACTACCTATTTTTCAACCAAAAAATAGGTATTTTGGCAATCATCTTGCGAAATAAAGTCGGAATAAGGAATACCATACCTCGTTGAGATCGTTGTTAAATTTCCAATTGATTGGCATTAAAACCTGGAAACTTTAATTTTTGACCAATTTTCGCAAAAATAGATGATGTAACCCCTTAAAAAATACAATTCCTCAAAAAATTAATTTTTCCAAAAGTGATGGAAATCGTTAGCCTAGGTTGTAACCTGCTCAAGACAGTCGGTCTCTCAGCTGTGCGCCTCGTTTTTATAAAGTTACGATTGAAAAACCGACAAAAATATGGGTATTTTTGTCTAAATCCTAAATACCCATTTTTCAACCAAAAAGATGGGTATTTTGGCCATCATCTTGCGTTTAAAAGTCGGAATTAGGAATGCCATACCTCGTTGAGCTCGTAATTAAACTTCCAATCGATTGGCATTAAAATCTGGAAACTTTAATTTTTGACCAATTTTTGCAAAAATAAATGATGAAAAATGCGAAAATTGCTCAAAAAATAAATTTTCCCAAAAGTGATGGAAATCGTTAACCTAGGTTGTTAGCTGCTCAGAACAGTCGGTCTTTCAGCTGTGCGCCTCGTTTTGACCAAGTTCTGTTTGAAAACCCTCAAAAAATAGGGGGCTACTTCTTATTTTTCAAGCCAAAAACAAAAAATTTCGGCAATCATTTTGCGAAATAAAATTGGAGTATGTTTCCAATCGAATGGCAAGCAAGCTTAGAAAATTTATTTTTGACCAATTTTAAAAAAAAATTTTAAAAAAAAGTTATCTGGACCTGTTATATAGCAAATATCTTGTTATTTTTAATATGTCAGTAATAATATTATTGAAATTGCCATGCAATATTTTTCTATTACATCTTTACATATTAGCATACAAAACTACTTTCTATTAGGAACTATAATATAATTTACTGCCAACTTTATTTCTGTAGATATATTATACTATTTCAGCTGACCTTACATACAAGTGTATGTTAAACTTCGTCCCACCGAAATGAGCCTTCTTTTCTTATGCTTTTTTGTTGGCTCTTATGCGGTATAGATGGTTTCTGTATATAGTTGGAATATGTGACTTTATGTGGCATAGTTTCTTGGACGGAGACCAGCTAAAAAGAACGTGCAGCAACGCAAGAGACATTCTTTATATTTCGTTGTGTTTTTTTTTCCATTTTATTTGTCAAACGACTGCGACTTTGCTGGGTCTTCGGGGTCTCCTCTTTAGAATGCAAGTTGCGCATGCGCAGAGGAAAATTCGAGGGAGGTGGAGGGGTGCTTACATGCAGTATGTGGTATCATAATCATATTATTTATGATTGTATTTGTTCTGTGCCCGGCCGAACGGATACGTCGCCTCAATGGCAATGTGGCAACGTAATTGCCGTTTTGTGGTTTCCACTCGTTGCTACACGATGCTCGTGTGGTGTTGTATGTTGCCAGCTTGGACATTGGCTCGAAATTATGGATTTAAATAAACAATCATTCAGAGATTGTTGCATAATTAGTTCATAGTTTTAACCCTTTAGATGTCTGGGATATTGTATATAGTATATGGCTAATTTAAATATTTCTTATTCAGGATGGGTTGCTTTTATATGGGGTCTTTTATATTGTTTATCACATTTATCATGACTTCCATGCTGGATATTTCGCAAACTCTTCATAGGATTGATAGGAAACTTTGTTGCTATGCGTGTAGACTATTAAAATTACTGGAAATGAAATAAAATGCATTTATTTTCAGACCGCAGCTGTGCAATTTGAGTTTTACCTGCTGGACCCACTGTGCAAAAGCTGTTGCTCATTTTGCCAGGCATCTTTTGTGTGCCACTCACTTCACTCCAGCTCCAGCTCACTCCACATTCACATCCACATCAACTTCAACTTCAAATGGACTGGCGACTGGCCACAAAAGAGCCATTGGATCGATGGATGGCTGCAGCTCCATGGAGCATGTGTTTTTGCCATTTTCAAGGGCACTCCGTGTCTCGCTTTAAGGCACTCAAGGGGGGTTAGTTAAGGCAAGGGGGTCTTTTTCTGAAGCTGTCCAACCCGTTGAAACGCTTATCGATCGGTACTCTGTACCGATTTCGATACCGATGCCGAGCCTATGAATCATTTGTCAATTGTTCCAAACGAAATGCAAATTGCTTTGGGCCCCCCTCGCCCTCTCGCTCGCTCAGTCTGTCGCTTTCTCTTTCCGACTTACCATATGGTGACTGAATCATATGGGCACCTACAATGTATATATACATATATCCCCTAGAGCTTTTTGCACTTACATATAGTATAGCTGCTAAAGGTGATTAAGCAATTGGTAACATGGCAAATTATTCACTCTAATATAATTTTTAGAATAACTTATAACTGAAGTGGAAATTTTTATTTGGATACCATTTTTTAAATACTCAAATTGAGTTTACTCACAACGTTTTCCTGTATGTATATAAAGACAAACCTAAAAAGATGTGAAAGAACCCTAAGATACGGTAAGTTATTGAGAAATTATGGGAAATATGCAGAAGAAGAATAGGATGGAGAGGAAAATGCAGCCATGCAAATATGCGTGGCGATAACGGAGCCTTGACTCGACTCCAAGTGGAGAGGGCCCCACCTCAGGCTACACTCAGAGAAGAATCTGTAATGTCTTTCCTTGCCTTTGGAAATATTAAAAAAGATTAACCTTAAAAAATCACTGGGGCTTGGGAATTACTTATGTAATGTATAAAGGTGTCCAAAGGTATGCAACAAAAATATTGAATTATTTTATTGCATACTTTTAAACACTTTTAGACAATATTTTTAATGCCATTGTACATTTTGTTAGAATATTTTTTTCATCAACATTGATTTATAAAAATAATTATATATTTTTTAACTTCAAGTTGATTATCATATTATTCGTCGACTGCACCCCCAGCCCCATGGGAGAACTTTTCTTTTGGGCCTCCGCCGGCTCTCTTGGCCACAATTCATTTAGTTTCATTTCATTTCCATGGGCCAGTCCGGTCTGGCGATTGAAGGCCACTGAGCAATGCACGGAGATAACTCCGCCCGATTCCAGTCGCAGTTCAAGCCCGACTTTGGAGTCCAAGTCGCGGTCAATGTTTCTGGCTGATGGCTGATGGCATCACGCTGTTCACAGCCACGGCAGTAATCTACAAACATTTTTGGATGCAAAGTATTCGTAGAGGTTATGGGGGACTGGTGATTGGGGATCGGCGAGAGGGAGGGGGATGGGGGACCAAAGATCTATGCATATTGGGCCACTCGGCTTGTGGCCTTAACCATGCACAGTGGGCTGCCGCACAAATTAAAAACACATTCCAAAAAAGAAAAAAAAACAGAGAGACCCACCGCCAACGGGAAACAACACGAAAATAACACTAAAATCCAAATTGAAAATTTAATTATGTGGATAAGTTGATGAAATGAATTTGACAAAATAAGCCCATTTAATCCAGATTAAAGTTGCCTAATATGGCCCATAAACAAGGCAAGTTGAGTGAAAATATAAAAAAACTGACCAAAACGAGGCATGCGACTTGTATAATATCATCATGTAATTTAAAGGCCATGAATTTTTTATAAAAAATAAATAAAGATCTAAATTTAAGAGAGATAAACTGGGAATTGAATCCAAAAATCTTGAGGGATTACTGCACTTAAGTCGGAGTTAAATAGGTTAATCATAACTAGGTGAAATGCATTATATTTTTCTCCTTTATGTTCAAAGATTGATATTATCTTTCACCAAAACTCAAACTCTTAACTTGCGTTGGGGCCACCTTTTTACGATTTAAGACAAAAAACTGAATTCTAGGCCATCAAATTTTATTTGGAATTACAACCAATGTCAAAAGGTTTTAATGTCACTCAGAAACAATTACGGAAAGACATTTACCACCGCAATTGCTTGAACTTTATTTGCGGTACTGGGAGCCTTCGGTGGGTCATGTTCAGGTTCTAGGTTGCCACTAGAACCACTAGAACCACTGTGGTGCGAAGTTGGTTTCGTGTAATGCGATTCAATCAATCTGTTCATCGCATTTTGCACTGCAGTTGGGGTTTACCTGGGTTAAAAGCTGAATTTGCCGCCGTTCTCCAATGGAGTTGGCTTATTCACTTGGCGATCGGTATCGTGGCTGCTGTGATCTTGGCCTCGTTGTTAAGTCTACCCTCTCAAAAAAACAAATTCTACCCTATACCCTTTAAAATGTATATCTCTAAATGCTAAGTATCTGTTGATTTATTTAAAAGCAAATATTAATTCTGAATCATCTTTACTCATAAATAATCTTTACTAAGTATCTGTTAATTTATTTAAAAGTAAATATTCATTCTGAATAATCTTTACTCATTTGCTCAGAGAAAATATTCACTAAGTAGAACTATTTAGCTTATTTTTCTAGAAATTGTTTTCAGCAATCTATCTTTTAAAACGTGGGCATCTACTAATTAAAATTCAATTAGTTTTTAATAAGAAACAAAAAATAATAACCACCGCTGATTTATTCAGAGAAATATTCACTTAGTTGAGCCCTTTATCTTATAATTGTTCTTAAGTCTCATGAATCTCTACATCTTTTAAAACCATTGTTAATTTATTCAATTAGGTTTTAAAAACAAATTAAAAATAATTACCACTCTCAGAATTGACTGCTGATTTATTCCGAGCAAATATTCACTTAGTTGAACTCTCACTCCTGCTTTTTCACCTGTGCGCCATTCACTCGTCACGCCCACCATATTCCAACCATATGATTATCAACTAAATTGTATAATTTACTCCAACTCCATTCACGTCGGTTGGGGGAGAGGGGGTTATGCGGTTTTTATTCACCTCAAGTCGCTCGACAAGTGCTCCAAAATTTGCTTTCCGATTCGGTTTAGTGAATGGAACTAAATGGAAACAAAAACATAAATAAATTTACCAAAAATAGAGGCACGGACTGACAAGTTGTTGGTGGTATTTTTGGTTTCTTTGGCGTTTGAACACGAAACAGAAATCGTGAAATGGAAGCAGAAAAAAACTATAAAACTAAATGGAATGAATAATGGTAGCGAATCCGAAACTTCAGTGAGTGTTTGAGTAATCACATTACCTGCACTTGCGGTTGAAGTGTTTCATACATTCATTCAGGAATTAAGCATTTTCAAAATTACAAAAAATAAATTGAAGTACCCTACGTTTAATTTACACATTTAGCGATTATTTTGTATTTGTAAATTGAGAGAAGTGAATTATAAATTGTGGCAAAAATGGACACTTCAAAGAATTAAATTTTTATAAAAATGAATTAAACGTATATTTTAAGAACCATCTTAATATTAATACATTTTGTAAAGGTATCTTTGAGTACCCATTTTTGATTTTGCTTTTGTAAAAAGAAATAAAAAATATTCGCTCAAAATGCTTACATTATTTTTATATTTTTCAAATCTAACGTACATACATATCTAATATTTAATAAATGTGTATCTGCATTTTTTGTCTGCCCATTTTTGATTTCCCACTGCTGCATTCGCAACGCGCTTGGATCGCGAGTATAAATCAAAAGCAAACAATTAAACATTCTTCGACTCGATTCCCAGACATTGTGTTCCACCCCCTATAACGCCGCCCCCTTGCCCGCCCGATCTCCCCACCCAATCCCAACCCCCCATCCATAACCCTTGATTATGTCTTGGCTTAATTGCTGTAAATGTGCGGCTGCAGTTGGAGTCGCAGTTGCAATTGCCTGCCCATAGTTGGGTGTTGCACTTGGACACACTCTCTCACTCTTAGCCATTAAGTACACACACTAGCACAAAGGTGCACTGAGAGAAAATATGCTAGTTTAATATGAATATGAATATGAATATGGAGCACACAATAAAATTTTTCGAATGAAAGTGACCAGTTTGTAAAATTACGTTACTAATAAAAATGGTTATCAACTACTATAAAAAGTGACTTGATTTTATTGTGGCTTTGGTTACTATTTAATAGTAAAACTACTATAAAATTGTAGGTTGTGTGTATATTGTTGTTGGGAGAGTAGTTATTTCGTATTTGTCAGGAAATCTATAATATTAAAGATTTGCAACATCTTACGATTCTGAGAAATATATTTTCCCATAATTTGGTATATTAACTGTGAATCACCATAGAATTCAAATATGAATTAAAAGCACTTAAAGCTTTTTTTCCAGTGTAAGTTGTGGATTGTGTCGCAGTCTGAAGTTGTCTAAAATTTGACAGTTGTATGAGATTTATGACGCCGCGCACTCGATCATATTTGACTTAATTGACAGCGGCAGCCACGACAAACTGCCATCGGCATCTGTCAGTCGTCGCAGCAGCCGCAGAAAGGGAGGGAAGATAGGGTTAGAGGGAGAGGAAAGACGGGGTTAGACAGGGAGGGGCATATCGGAAGAGCGAAGGCGTTGAAGACTTGTTTGTCTAACGCTACTCTAATTTTAGTCTGTCTCACTTGATTGTAACCTCAAAAAAAGGTGTAAAGTACCGGCGACCCCAAACCTTATCTTCTTCTTTTGCTCACCCAGCGCTTTTCGTTGGTACCCCATACTATTCTGGGGTTATTAGGACTAGCATTTTAATATACAGAAATAAAAGAATATTATTATAAACATAAATTTAAGATATTTCATTGGAAAATATAATTTAATATAGATAACTATAATTATTTTTAACAAGAGAGGAAGCTAGCTTCGGTACGCCGAAGTTTCTATACCCTTGCAGGAGCTTTCCGATTTTTAGAAAACTTAAAACTAATTACAACAATTTTAAGGTAATGTAATTCATTATACGATCGTTCCTTTGCCAGCTATATGATAAAGTCGTCCGACTTGATTTAAATTTTATTCGAAATTCTGAAATATTAAAGGAATGCTATTCCCAAGAGTTGAAGTTAATATGTCAAAAAACACTGAAGTTATATTATTTACATTTTATAGAAAATATTTTTTTATCATTCCTATGGGAGCTATAGGATAAAGTTTTCCGATCCGTTGCAAACTTCTGACTGAAATCTATGTACCCTCTGAAAGGATATACAAATTATGGCACTAAAAATAAAATCCTTTAAATACATATAGTAATACATTTTTTTTCTTTGCCTCCTTATTCATTTTCAAACATATTTTTTAGTCATAGGTTAAAACTAAACTGTTTTAAATATTATAAAAAATCATAAAATATGGTATCTTCAAGTCGCCACTACTCTAGTTCCATTTAAAATGTCTCCCTGCCTCGCGCATCAAAGAAATCAATTACAATGAAATCTGATTTTTTCGTGTAGCTCTTGCTTATCTTTTTGGGTCTCCCCGCCATGCCCCCTCCCCCTTTTCCATGGGTGGGTCAAGGGGTTTTAAGAGGGGGCTGAGAAGGGGACAGGGTTACTGCACTTTGCCTAAGTGCGTCCGACGAGCAATAAAAATAATAAGAACGAGACGATGAGTGAGGGATTCGTGGTGAGGAGCCCAGAGGCGGGGTGTGAGCTTAAATGGGGAGGGGGGGAAGGGATCGCCAGCTATGTGACCAACCCCTCCCCCCACTTGATCCTAGATGCCATTCGCCCACCATAAATTGGACACATTGTTGATAAAGCGCAACTTTATATGCTTTATATGAAGCTTTCTGTGGGTTTGTGTGTGTTTTATGTCTATGTGGGCACGGAGAAAAAACATCAACTAACTTCATCCATCGAAATTCTTTACCAACAGGACCAGTAAGCCGAGGTCTTTATAATAGAACATTTTATCGGGGGAGACCAACAACTATTTTACTATGGATAATGTATGTAATTAGTAATTTATTTAGCTATACCTCTCTAAAACGGATTTTGAATAGGTTCAGTTATGGTTACCAAAATATATTTTTTGGGTCACCTTTTCAGGTTATTTCAATGTATTTTAGTGTTATACAAATAAATATGGAAAGTAAAATCATAGTTCTTTAGAAGATTATTTATTATTATTATTTACACAGAGAAAATTCTGACGTTCTCATCTGAGTTAAAAATGTTCTTAGAAATAGAACGACATTTTTAAGTTTAAAGTGTTTTTAAGAACGAATGTTCTCAATTCAAGAACAATGTTCTCAATTCAAGAACAATATTCTTGGATAGTTTTCTCTGTGTAGGCTAAGAAAATCTCCTTTAAAGAATAAAATACAGTGCGTATTGAAAGCTTTGATGTTTTAAAATGACTTAAGGAGTTTTTTGTTTTGGAAAAAATGTGGTTAGGTTGAGTACTGGTCCTTTTCTTCTAGTGTATCTGAACCAGACGCCAAAGCCATCATCATCATCATCATCATCATCATCATCATCATCGTGGCATCATCGCCTGCTTAATCATCGTCCCCTTTGTCATCCTCATCATCGTGGACGTCATTGCTGCAGGTCCCATCAATGGCTTTCATCATCCAACATTGTTATCAGTGTTGGCGGCTATAACAACAGCAAGAACAACAACACTTGTCATGCCACACATTCACCCCCTCAGCCACCGCCCCCTCATCCCCCCCCCCCCACGTTAACTGGGCTATGAAATTACGCTGCAAAAATAGCGAAATAAAAACCAAAAACAGGAAAAAAAGACAATATAGAAGGAGCCAGGAGAGTCGAATAAATGCTGATAATGTTGAATGTGCCGCATAAATGGCGCTCAAATGACAGCCGCACACACACACACACCCCTACACCCACACCCACACATCCACACACATCCCGAGATATAGCCGCACTTAGATGCAGATACTGGTCCAAAAGACTCCAAGTTGACTCTTAATGAACTGCAGACAAAAAAAGATGCTGACATGGCCAAAAGATGAGCCCTTGTTTGGCATCGAGGAATTTCGATGTTCTGTTTCTTTTCGGGGCGGTTTAAGTAGGTGAGAAGTATCTGCTGGCAAACTAAAGTTCATTATTTCATTATAAAATTATAACAGATTATGAGATGGCGTAAATCCAATATATGTAGAAAACAAACCTTTTGAAATATTTCCTTGTTTATGTAGAGAAATATGAGAAATATGTTCTAGCAAATTAAAGTTCACTTTAAATTCATAATGATTATATTATAATAATTTATTAAAAATAGTATATTTCGAAAACAGACATACGATATACTTTCTTTTATTTATTTTTAGGTGGGTAAGCGATATCTGCTGGCAAATTAAAGTTCACTTTTATTTCATAATATTTATTATTATAAATTATTAGATAGAATAATGTATATTAAGAATTAGAATTTAGTATTGATTTCATTCTCTTTTTGAGGCATTTAAGTTAGTGAGAAATATCAGCTGGCAAATTAAAGCAGGAAAACATGCTTTTAGATAGCAAACCTTTAAAAATGTTTTTGTAAGCCTTTCTTTTTTGTAAACAACCAGTATGTGGCATAATCAATAAATATGAATTGCCCCGTTTCAAAGTTATTTCAGCGGGAGGTTGCACTCCACATTTTGTATAAACCATATTTTGTGCTCACAATTCGCTCAATTTTTAATGGCTCTCCGCTTTGTTTTTCGATTTATTTCTGCTGCGTGATTTGGCTTAATAAATGTTTATTTGCATATTCTTCTGGCATTAAGCCCTTTATTTTTTGACATTTATTTAATTGGTATATTTGTCACTCACACAGACACACAGACAGACGGACGCTGAATACAAATTGTTATGGCCGCATTTTTTATTAATATTTACATAAATCCATTTCTGCTCAGTTTTCGTTTATTTGGTTGCCCGCAATTTTTTTCGGGTCGCTTGTTTATTTCATTTATTATATTTTCATTTTTTTTTTTTTTTTTTGGTATTTATTTGCTGTTTTGTTTTAATTTTTGTGTGCATTTCGCTTCCTTCTGTTTCTGTCTGCAGGCGTTTTGTCGGTTGATAGATTGCAGCTGGTCGAGGGTATCTGTATCTGGTTGCCCAACTGTTTGCATACCCAGTGCCAAAAGGCTGGTCGAAGGGTATGCTGGACCTGTCAAATTATCCAAATGGATTTTTATCCATTTAGTTTTTTAAAGGGAAAGTTAATTTTTCAAAATAAACAGCAAGTTAATCTTACATATTTAACATAACATTAACATACATATGAGGAGTTCTTTATCACTAAACGAATTTTATCAGAAAAAATAAAGTAAACTAAAATAAATTAAAAGCAAGTTAAACTTAAATATTTGACAAAAGATTTTGTTAAGTACTTTTTTTTTCTTTCCAACAGCAAGTTATACATATTATGTAAAATATCAAAACATTTTCTAAGGGGAAAAATTATGATTAAAATGTTATAAAGAGTTTTTCATCTTTAAAGAAATTATATAATTATAGAACAATGAAAATAAAAATAATTATTATTTCTAAAGTAGCGGCCAACATGGCGTATGATTTTCTTGTGACTTTGCAACACAGCATCAGACAATTCGATCAATTTCCGCTTCCTGTCGCTAAATTTCTGCTTCTTGCTCGCACTCTTTTTTATGCGTTTCTGCCAATTTTTCATACATGTGTGAGTCCGTCTGGCCGTGTGTTGGTGCGCTGAGAAAATTGCCCAGCTAATGGCTATTAAGGCAGACTGAAAACTGAAAACTGCGAGCTGGAAACTGCAGACTGCAAACTCGAATTGGGCCTTCGAAGTCCTCGTGAAATGCTGAAATGCGTTCCCAAATTGCATTTGTCGCTCGTTGAGTTCTTGTTCCATTTACAGTTTACATTTCGTTGGTTTCCCCTCGCTCCTCTGACTCCTTTTTTTTTTAGCTAATTTATTATTGAGGGTCCGCACTGCTCGCTCGCTTTCTTCTGCGCTTTTGGCCCATCTGTCAAACGAGCTGTCAAATTATTAAGCGTTACGCGGACATGTGAAATATGCCAGAAGCCCTGGCCAAAAGGAATCACCCACAAGGATTAGAAATCAAATTTATTAGGGACTTAAATACCCTTATTTCTGACAAATATTCCAGTATTTTGTATATCTTAATCTTAAAAATGTTAAAAAAATAATTTTCAAACTTAAGTTTAAGGAATATTTCTAAGAGCAATGAGTACTTAGTCTATTCTGCGCAGTTATACTTATGAGTTATATTTTATATTATATATTATATATTTATTTATATATATTTATATTTTAATTTAAGACAATGCCAACTTGTTCAGTTGTTAAGTAGTATCCCGTTCCCTAAAACAGGGTATACGTGCTTATAAATATATAAATGTTGGTATGTCGTATAGAAGCCAGTCAAAGCCCTCAAGATTGATCACCATTGGAGGAACCGCCCTTTTATTTTATTTTAGTTTCTTTTCTTTTCGTTTGTTGCACTTTTCAAAGGCTGAACTGCATTTTCAGGGGCAGCTTGGCAATTCGTCACAGGGGGGAGCTTACACTTGACCAACCTCACTCACCCCCTTGGGTTCACACTCCACATCGCAAGTAATTCATCAGCCACGCATTCTCATTGTTTCCCTTCCTTGACTTGCCAAACCCCCCTCCCCCACGCCGCTGACGCATGACACCCCCACCTGTGCGCCCGACCCCCCTCCTGCCATGCCCCTGACAACCCACCCTCCTCTGCCACCGACGGATGTGAACGCGCAACACGCACTTGGCGTCGATTTGCTTAATTAGTAAGCGTAAGAAGGCCCGAGGCCTACACAGAGAGAAATATCCAAGAACATTGTTCTTAAATTAAGAACATTCGTTCTTTAAAACCGGGTATGTACATTTTGGTATCAATGTTCTCAATATTAAAACGAAATGATGAGAAGGGAAAAGTTAAATTGAGTTTACTTAAAAACTTTTTGATAAGAATACACTACTATTTTCAATTTAAAAATGTCGTTCTATTTTCAAGAACATTTTCAACTCAGATGAGAACGTTAGAATTTTCTCTGCGTACACATGGAAAACAAAAAAAAATTGTGCTAAAATATATACTTCATGTATCATATTTTTACAATTTTTAATTTAATTCTATATTAATTATATTTAAGTTAAAAAACAAAACATAAATATATAGTGTAATAAAATAAAATAAAATTAAAAAATCATTTTATTAAACGTATGTTTTTTAAGTATTTGCTTAGTTCATTTTTAAACTTTTTTAACCGCTTAAACTATTTTCAAATTCCACTCTATCACATCCCATAATTTATTTGTCTCAGTGTAAGAGGGTTTCTGAAGCCTACGGCCAAAGAAGCAACAATAAAATTAGCAAGTAACCTTAAAAGTTGATTTTTGCTTAGTTCTGCAGGGGTAGCAGGTAGCATAGCTGGAAAGGGAAGTATTTTGAAACCCCCATTTTTCTTTAAGCTTTCGAATACCATAATACATTTGCAGTCATTCCTCCGAAAACTTTCCCCTTTTCGGCTTCCATTATCTACTTTAAGTATTTCCAGTTTCGCCCGAAGGGTCTACAAAGTTCTGTGTGATTCTGGTTAAACTTAGATATCCATCTCAATTTTATGCCCCTACTTCGTTGTTAGTTTCTCTGGGGCTCTTGTGTTTATGGGTCTTATCTGCTGGTGTCGTCGATCAAACTTCGGTGGGTTCACTCAGAACATCTATCTTGCTATTTTCCCATTTTTTTCTATTTTTCCATTTCCCATTTCTCCCTCACTTTTTTATATCGCTTTGTCGCACGCGTTTTTTCATGGTCGAGAAAGGTGCGTGTGAAGTTTTTAATTTTCAGCATTAATTCAGAGACAATTCGTTGTCTCTAGCACCGCACTTCCCCTTCCAAGGCGACGAAGCGTGTCCAATTTTTTGTTCCCTTCCCTCTATTTTTTTGTTAGTTTTGGTTAGACACCTAAAAAAAAAAAAAGAAATTAATGAGCAGTGCAAAATCCACAAAATGTCAGTGCCGAAATCAACAGAGTGTCAGACGAAAGGAGGCTGGAGGCCCAAGATCATAATGAGCTCTAATGGTACCGGCAGTGCCAGCTGGATCCACATCCTGGTCCCGAATGCGAATCCCCAAAAGAAGTTAGGTGTCAGCAGGCTGATCTTCCCCCAGGTGGGAGAGGGCGTGGTCGCAATTTACGCGGTTCGAGGACTCGACTCAGGTAGAAAGCTCCACTCCAGTCCCATTGGCAACCATGCCATGTGGCAGCCTCCTCCTGGAACCCTTATCCCCGATCCCCTATCCCCAGCTGCCCCAAAAGCACTTTAGCCTTGGGGCACGTGGCTATCATTGGGTTCGGGGTCAATGCCTGGCGATGCATTTTGGATCCCGGCTTACGAGGGACTCTAGCCCCAAAATTAAAAAAAAACTTTAAAGACTCTTAAAAAGCCAACTAAATCTTCGCACTTCATGGAACATATTCTTTGAGAACAGTTTACGATATTTGAGTAATACAACACTTAATATAACATTGTAACATCAGTGATAAAGGTTTTTGTGAGCATTCCTGCTTGGCGCTTAAGTTACCATTCATTTTTTTTGGTGATCTTTTTTATTTTTCTCCACCAAATCGTTTCTCATGTTTCGTTTTTTTGTTGCTCTTCTCTCTGTCAAACCATCACCCATCCCCTTACACTACACTCAGAAAAATAGTTCATAATATAATCTAAATATCTTTCAAACTAAATAGCCAACCAAAGTCTATTTTTTTTCTTGCCTAATACTTGGAAATTAGATTTATTTATTCCAAGTTACCAGCATTTGTTACATAAATATTAGTTTAATCGGGGTCACCAGCTAAACTAAATAGAACATCTAGATCCGGGGTCTTGAGAATATTTGCTCTATAACCCGATAAGAAAATTTATTTTACAAATCTGATCAAATTAGTCTTATTAATCTGATCAAATTTATAAAAAGAACAGGGAGTTTCAAAATTGTATACTTAAGGATTATTATAGTCGGGGTCACCAGCGAAACTAAAATGATCATATTTATTTTAAAGAAGAACTCAAAAAAGGCTTTTAGGAACAATCCCTTTAAATATTCCTGACATATTAGAAGAGTTACTCAAAATGTTCCGAGTATGAGCAGATAAAATTTATAAAGAGAGGAATACTTTTTTTTATACATGAGAGATATTAAAGACTTCTTAGTTATTATAATAATAACAAGTCGGGGTCAGAAAACTTAAGAAACGTAATGATTTAAGCTTTGGATGTTCCTAGAAACAATCCCTTTAAATATTCGTGACGTATTAGTAGAGTTATTTATATGTTGCAAGAATTTAGAGTTGGGTTTTTTTCTCTGTGCATATCTGGAGACCCCCTGGAACCCGTGCCCCTCCCCGCCCCTCGGCCTTGTCTGGCACTTTGCTATCTGGCTGTAGATTTATTGTGTGAATTGGCATTGACAAAGTGCATTTGATTGGTTCTCGTTGCGATGCGTTCGGGTTGCGTGTCCGGCCGCCCAGCTTCCACTGCCTTTTGCCCCGCCCCCTTGCCGCTCCAACGCCCTCTGCCCCCTCCCTTTTTGCCCCCTTCCCCGCCCCCGCCCCCTTCACCCGGCACTCACTCACTCATTCTGCTTGTCTGTCGTTTTTAATGTGTTTTGATAACAATTCCATTAAAAGTGAAGAAGTTTATAATAATAATTTCGAGTAGCCGAGAGGCTGGACGCATGTGGCTGGTTTTATTTCTTTTTCTCGGTCAGATGATGCTGCTGCATCGCCGTGTTCCTGTCAAATTGCATTGATTTTTCTGGTTTTCATTCCTTTTTTTACGATACCCTTTCGAAAAGAGAGAGAGACTATAAATTAGCGAAGAAATATAAGAGCTTTTTGAAATAAATTCCTAAGACTGAATTATTTTCACTTGGTTTAGATCGCAACAGAGATAAATGTATTGGATACCAAAATTCATATTTAAATAAAAAATATGAAATACTATTTTCATCAATTTTAATACCGGCAATAAAATAATTTTATAATTTTTTAAGTTAATATTTTCTCATAGGTATCACAAAGTCGACTTATTTCTATCACTCCGTTTATTCTTCCCTTTTTTTATTGATTGTTGTCTGTCCATCACATCACACCGAACAGATAGATGACCATATAACACAGCATATATCCTCACAAACTCCTGTATGTCTATACACCCAAAAAAATATTCACCCTGAATTTTAGAAATTTTTAGAACAAATTTCTATAGTTTTGAAAACTTATATTCTTTTATAAAAAAAAGTTGCTTAGGAGTAGATGGTTTTTCTACTTTATACAAAAGTTACCTCAATAATTTCTCAATAATTCTTACAAAATATTTTAAGGTGTACTTATCGACACATAGCACATATACAAGTTAACCCACATGCCATGTGCTTTATTGCATTCAATTTTCTGTTGTTTGTCAATTAGTTGTTATTGCATTTGTTGTTATTTGTTTGTATGTTTCTTTGTTCATTTGTTGCTGCCCAAACGCATTGTTATTGCTGTTGGTGTTGAATTTGAAGCCAAACAGCCAAAGTTTTAATTGGCTGCATTATTTATTGTTTTTCACTCCGTCGAGCAGCCACAAATTTCCCATCTCTGCACTTCCATCTGGCCTTTTCCCTTTTGGAATTTGCCCGTTTCGTTGAAAACCGAAAATGCATTTAATATTTGCTTAAGTTGCGTGAGTTTGTGTGGTGCTGTAAGCCCATCCAAATTGCTGCGACTCCCAAAGCTCCTGAGCTCATTAATAATTCCGAAAAAAAAAAATGAACAGTACAAAAAAATAATAACGCTTTACAAAGCGCTGGAGTGTAAAAATGAATTGGAATTTCCTTAACTTTTATTATTTTGTGTGTAAATTTAATTAAACATTTTCAATTGAACATTTCAGCATTGGGTGTGAATAAATGCTGGGGATATTAATAAAATATACGAACAAAAAGGTTGCAAAAGCCAAAGTAAAGGCTTAAATCTACCATTATGATTCCATTTGATCTGATTATTTGGGATTTCCCAGTAAAATATATATAATATACTCTTTTAATAATGAAATTGAACCATTTAATTGGTTCTATTAATATGATCAACAATCAGCACTTTAAAGTAACACACCCATGCGCATGTAAAGATATAAATAACATAACATGCTGGTTTCGTAAACAATTACAGGTGCTCAAACAAACCCGTAACAAGGTAATTCCCCCCGTGCCAACGGAAACCTGGACTCACCATCGCAATCTATCTCCTCCTGATTCGCTAGGACACAGCTGCTGGGCCATCAACTATTTGTAGAGCTTAAAAGGACAATTCGAAGGGAAACAGAGGAACAAATACACTGGAAAAAAGTATCAATATCTCCCAGTTGTGACTGCCTAATACGTTATTTTAAATACAAATTTGGTTACCATGTCATACCATAAAAACCACAATAAAGTTTTAATAAGTATAACAAATATTTATATTATTTTTTAACATAATATTTAGAGGACCTTAAGACACCCTGGGTAATTTAAATATCTAATATCAAATGGTAGTGTTAAAGATACGTAGATATAAAAATCTATTTCACCAATAACTATAAAAAAAACTTTACATTTAAAGCAGTTAAAGCACTTTTAAAGGGTAGTCTTAAATATAAATATTATTACTACCAAAAATATTTAAATTACTTATAAAAATTATATATAGAGCACCTTTATGGATTAAAGAGTAGTGTTAAATATAAATAAATATTTATTTTTTCTGTGTAGCAAAGGGTTGCCACCCTCACTCCCCGTGAGTAGTATGTGTACTTATAATTATTTAACTCTTTTGCATGTGAAATCCTTCGCACTTCCCCCCACCACACCACCTTACCGACCATTCCACACATGGAGGGGCAAACATAGCGCCAGATGAAGATTAATTATGAGAGAGGAAAATTCGTAACATTTTTCATGCTTAATCTTATAACGTAATTCCTAGGAACGATAGACCAGGATAGAACAGGAGGGGTGGTGGTGGCAGGTGGAGCAAAACTAACTTATTAATAATAATAATTGTTTCATGCGCATATACACATATAGAGTCCTCATCCATTCACCCAGTCCCCAAGCATGTGTCACCCTCTGGAGCCAAGGGATGCGGATATGGGCTATATCGCCGGCTCTCAGGGGGCAGCTGTTCCACGAAGTGCGGGCCTTAAGTGTGGGCTTTGAAAAATGATTTTCAGCAGCTTAGTTCGGGACCTGGGAAACCAAGAAACTAGTTCAGCCATTCCCAATCCCCAAAAAAGTGAGTCGAAAAATACCAACAACGCCGCTGGACATCGTCTCTTTTGCCATTTGACCTGATCAGAAACATACATAGGTAGCCCCACCACGAACAGGGTATACACTTTCCTTACCTTGGTGACTACCACACACAGTGCTTTGATTTACTATTTATAACACATTTTAATGTATTAGCACCCTGCATACCACTTTACTCCGATATCGTATCAGCCAAAGTCGAGTTCCTTCAGACTAGTATGCATCTGAGAGCAATTTGTGGACTCTAAACCGTCGGTTTTGGAGTCTTGTCGCTGGTATACCTTAAAAACGGTGTTGTTCCATTTCTTGTTCAACGACTTTTAACAACTGCTACCTGTTTAGGGTTTAGAGGAATCCCATTTTGGGATCACTTAAGTGGCACCCGCTGATCCCGGCCTAGCCGTGAACCCCGTGAACCCGAGCGGAGACATTAATTTTATTGTTTTGACTGTGCGCACGATCGAAATCTTCGCGGCCCTTGTTGTTGGGCTTCATTGGATGGATTCTCCACTGTTTTGGGTCAGTTCTCCTCGGTTATTGATAGTTCCAAATTAGGGTCAACTATGCGGTTAGCAGCAGCAGCCATAGTCCAGTTCCAGGTAGCCAATATCATCTGTTTTAATTACGCACAGAGGTGAGCCTGGTGAGCCCAGAGCCTCGATAAGAAGATGCCTCTGCAGGTGTTTCCAGGCATTTAGCAGGCGCAGCTAATGCCCGAGACCCCACAACACCATCGGATAGATAGATCGGTGGAGAATGGGTGGGAACTGAGGGAAATCGAATTCAATTTCCTTCACACTTCGCCGAGAGAGTTCGAAGTGATTTAAGAACTGGAACTATTTAAGTAATACGATCCATTTCCATACTCTCAACAAGTTTACAAACAGTACTCTTTTCTATTCTATTGTAAACATAAGCTAGATCAAATATAATGGTATTTTTTTAAATTACTATATGGTTATATTTTGTACCATTATATTGTGGTTGATTTTTTCAAATTTATCAATAAATCTACAAAAATTAAATGCCAAATACATTTTCAGGATTTTTGTTTGCTTTGAGACTAAGTTGTGAGTGCCATAATTTTTTTTAGAACTAGGAAAAGAAAAGGATTAAGTCTAAAAAGAAAAAATATTTTATTTCAAAATTCTGATGATTGAATATTGTGCACCAAAAGAATTTCCCACCAAAAGTAAAAAACAAATCTACCTTAAATGGTTCACTAAAGTCCACTGCACATGAAATTTGCAAATGATTTTGTTTTAGTTTTGTTTTGTTTTTTTATTATTAATCACTTCTTAAGTATAGTTTTAGTTTTTAGTTACTTGTTCTGCTCATTTGATTTGGTTTAGTTATTTGTTTTGTCTGCTCTTAAACATCGTACATTTTCTAGAAAATATGAATTTGGTTTTATTACATTGTCCACCCTGGGTGTATATAGTATATATGGTATAGGTGTATATAACGCATGCTTGTATATCCGTTACACAGTTATATATCAGTATATATGCATCTGGTTACGTTTGTGTCCGCAAACATTGTTCATGATCTAGTTTCAGCTCTTTCTTCCTATATATGTAGACATTTGTTGAGGATGGAAGAGTCGGGATTGCTTTTGCAGATGGGGGATTGGTATGGAAATGGGGATGGTGATGGAGATGGAGATGGAACAGAACGTTAACACAGATGAGCCTTAGAAAAAATACGGATGGATGTGGGTCCGGAATACATGTATATAAATCTGTATTTCTAGGTATAGGCAAGGTATATAGGTCGATCGCCTCGTATTGCTTCGATCGTGGCTCTACCAATCTAGGTCTCTAAGTGTGTGTTATCGAGTGAGTGTGTTTTCTTTTTCGTGAGAGTGGAGATAACTTGATTCCCTTCTGGCTGGTTGTATATATATATATGTGTATATTAGTTCTACAATATGGGTATGCTGCGATTATACAGTTTTGGGGATGAACAGTTTATATATCAGAAGACCAAGTTACCATTATAAGTCGTTAGCTTTGTAGGCTTCAATTTTTTCAGAACAACGATTTCATTTTGCATTTCATAATAATATTCTTATTTTGGTTTAGTTGCCGGATCCTCTCAAGAACCGCGCCGCATTCCCCCATGTTCCTCTCTTGGATCTTTGGTTGTATCTCAGGCTCCCCGTCAATTGCCCAGTAAGTCCCACTAATAGGGATACAGGTTCTTGCGCTTGAGCTCCATATCCAGATCGGCCAATTGCTGCAGGAATCCATCGTTGGGCCGGATATCGCGCCTCATCCGCACCGTGCGTATCGCGTCCACCGCCGACATCTTCCGGCAGATCATCAGGTAGGCCAGCACACAGGTGGCCGATCGGGACATGCCCACCAGGCAGTGGACCAGGATCTTGCCTGTTAGAAAAGAAAACTGATTAGTAGGGAGTTCTTCTAAAGGGTTGTCATTAGAGTAATCCAGCGGTCGGCAGCTTTCGATTGAGCGGGCAAAGCTCTGTTCGCTCCGTGCCGCCACACAAACAGTGTACAACAGCGGTACTGCATGCCGACCGCTGGCTTAAACGATCCGGAATAAGCTTGCATATACTTAAATGTCAATAAATTCTTGAGGTCTGAACTTTAGTTTAGAGAGATGGTTTACTAAGCTCATAAATTGATTTTAGCTTGAGCTTGTGAATTCAATGATTACTGTGTAATCTTTAGAGACATTGCCATTCAAAAATTACATTTTAAAACTTTATCTTAAAGACTGAAAAATGAAGGTCTGGGTCACCTTACAGCAAGGAAGTATTGATTTTGGGGTCACCAAACGCATCTTTATAAGAATTATAACATTGTACATTCTGTATGTTCAGCTCATTTAGAAAATTCAAAACATTTAGAATCACCAGTTAGTAAACTAATTTAGATTTTAAATATGTTGGGGTCACCAAAAACATATTTTTGAGCATTATAACTTTGTTAAGTACTGAGAGACAGTGGACTTTTTTGATTCTGGCTAACCGAATTGAAAATTTTTCTAAATTTTTATTAACGCTGCTTACTCCGGACCCATTACCTCACCACTTACCGCCGCTGCTGATGGCGCTGTCGATGAACTTGGAGGCCACGTAGAAATACCGTGAGATGTCCGTCGTTGGGGCATCGACCATGGGGAAGCCCATGTACCTAAAAACACAATCCTTATGGTTGCGTCTATCGCACAAACAAACACACACAGTACACAACAAACAGCAACAACAAAGTTGAGCCAAAATCGAGATGAGATGTTGTTTTTGATTGCAATATAATGGTAATGTGTAATGGAATAATGGTACAAAAATGGTATTTACGAGTGCGTAGGAGAGATAAAAAAAGAGAAAGAAAAATAGGAATATTTTTTCAAAGAAATTTCGAAATGTGTGACATAAAATAGTGTAGGTGCAAAATTAAAATTAAAACTGTATGCGAGTCAAAACAAAATATGAACAAATTTTGAGCGAAAGTTTTTGGAGAATTTGCATTCCTTTCGATTGTTCATGTTGTTGCCTCTTGTCGGTTCAGCAATTGGGGATTGGGGGATTATATAGATCGGAGCGTGGGACTCACCTGATGCTGGGCATATCCCGGTAGTAACTGTGTCCGGTGTCCACCTGACCATAGCGACATCCCTCGGCCGCGTTCAGGACATGGGTGATGCCCATCATTCTCAGATAGGTTTTGTTTTTGGCCGCCGCACTGGAATAGGAGGGGGTATATCATTGTTGAAAGAGATATTTTGGGGGATGGGATGGATAGAGCACTTACGCATCGCCAATGTAGATGCCCGGATAGACCTCATCACAGTCTACGTCGTGGATGGCGCACTCGGCGCGCCGGAGTCCTGGAAGTGCCCGGCTAGGAGCCATCGAGTAGTGCAGGACTCGCTGCAGCTGGCGGCCAGTGGTCTGTTCGGAGGTCTCCATGCGGCTGGGCGACTGCAATGGGTTTCAAATTATACACAAGGATCAGTAAGTGGAAGCCAAGTATTCAAGACAACAGCGACATGTTTACACAGAAACCAAACAATTCACAGGCTAACCAGGTGTTAGTAGTAAGCTCTCGGTTGACAAAGCTCTTAGGCGCCTGAAAACTATTCCAGTCCTAGGAACTCACATTTCTGATTCAAAGACCTATCCAATTTCATCACCCAGAATGATTATTAGCAGCAAAATTTACACACACAATTGTTGCCATCCAATAATGTAAATAGATACTATAAATTGCATTTTTCAATTTCTCTCCCTTAAAAGATTAAAGCAATTCAAATGTATTATTTTTTATCACCTTATAGTGAACAAGAAAGGAAGCTAACTGCGGCCAGCAAAAGTTTATAATATCAAAATATAAAAAAAATAAAGATCGGGTAATTCGCAGCATTGGTCTAAGGATCATACAAAGTATTTTTAAAGCATGTTTTTATCCTGAGGCCGATCACTGTATTTAAGCTGCCATTAGAGCTTTTCATTAAAAGGGAACTCTGTAAATAGGTATTTGCAAAATCGATTTACCATTACTTAAAAGTCCTTCGGTAATTAGATTTTGTGGAAATTTTTGGCAGCCTTCTAAGGAATCCCCCCCCTACTTCATATGACATCACAGTCCTAGCGCCAATTGCCAAAAAAAAAAAACAGGAACTAAAATGCCTAGCCTTGCAGATTTATGGCAAAGGCGAAGGTCGCAATTTGGTTACAAAAGATGACAAATCAGACGGATAAGGGGAGGTCGCCCCAGAGGGTTCCGCCTTATATGTATATATATATACAGTTCGTTGTCTGACAATTTCAGGGACAGAAAGTGAAAACTTTGTCTTGCCTTTTGTGTTGTTTTGTATCTTATATTTTGTTTTCCCTTTTTGATACCATTTTGTTGGCTATCGACTGTCTGACTTGTCATAATATTATAATCTCGAGGACGAGGGGGGCGGTGGATAGGTGTTCACGTTTCGGAAACTTTTGCTTTTTGTCGCGGCATGCGACCCTGAAAATGAAAATGAGAGAAACGACGGCGGTATCGAGGGAAAAAATTAAATATATATATCATTTTAAGCATCTGTCGCCAGAGTTCTTTCACATTTTGCCCAACATTTGGCTTGATCTATTGTGACTGATCTATGGCATATAGCTCTCGGCGAAGACGTCTTTTATATATAGCATCTGAGATTCTGGTCGGCGCAAGGTGTGTGTGGGTTAATTGTTCTAAATCTGTTGATGAAAAGCGCACAAAATGTGGCGATTATGTATAGCATTATTTTCGCCGTGGCCCATATATCCGCCAGATACGAGTGTTATAGTTTGCGCGAAATTAGTTTTCAACATTGGTTAGTTATGGGAACTCTAACTTTGGAAGCACTCGGGACAGCACAATTTAAAAACAGAAACATGGTATCCACATTTAGAAAACCTCATGCAAAGCTTTATTTATTTTCTCTGGCAGCAGGACAAACCTGATAATAGTGGGGACTATATCTATCGCCGATGCTGCTGCTGTATCTGTCTGTGAGAAGCTGAAAAAAATGATTATAAATACTTGTGTAATAGGGTAAATAGAGTATTAAAGATATAAAATAACTAGCTCGTTAAGCTTCCCTTTGGCATATCAATTAATGACCTTTAGTAATAGATATTTTTGCTAAGGGTAATACAATACGGAAAATATCTGGTAAAAGAGAGAAACGTGGGCTATATTAGGTGGAAACGGAAATAGAGGGAAAGCTTTTGCTCAGGTGAGTGCGAAGCTGCGCGCCTTGACCTTGTCCCCCTTGCCAAGAAAAATACGCTACCGCCCACCCACTCCCGACCGCCCACTCCCCGCCCACTGATTTGCATCTAAAAATACTTGATAGAAAGAAAAAAAAAATTACTCACCGATGATGTACAGTGAAAAACAAACGAACGAGAATTGTGTAAAGAGAAAACACATAGATATATTGGAGCAAGTGGAACCCAGCTACGAGTTTCTTGTCTGTGACTCATCCCACGCCCCCGATCCGATCCCCCCAATATATACTATAGATGCATATATAGATATATATATATATATAAAGATGAGTGAGGCCCGCATGACAAGACAATTAGCTGGACACGACAAATCCAAAGGGGGAAAATACACAAAATACCAGATACGAAACAAGGCACGAAAAAAATGCAAGCCAAATGGAAACAAAATCGAAAAGCGAGTGGAAAACACTGGCATGATTGAATGTTGTTGGAACGGTGGCCCGTCTAATCGCCAGCATATACAGATATATAGTCGTGGCATCTATATGGCATTTCCATTCCCATTCCGATAAACCCCCACCCCCAGATGTCTGAGCGATTCGTGTGAGTGAATCTATTGGCAACTTTGAAAGCGTTCGTATCTTATTATAGCCGCATTGAAAGCAGTCGACAGCGAAGGGGCCAAAATACCTGAGAGGTGTGTGTTCTATATGAGGGGGAAACTGGGAGAGGGCCACTTAAAACATTTCTACCGATTTCAATTTATTTGCTTTGAATGATAAGTAAATGTAAGTAAAATGCATCTAAGGAGATTAAGGCCTTTTGACACTTGTTTGATTTTTGAATAACTGGCAGGATTTATTTTTAAAAGTCATGGCAATCTGGAAGAAAATCTTTACAACATTTTCATAATTTAGATAGTATAACAATTCAGGTTGCCTCTGACCTTTTTAAATTAATTCAATCAGTTACTAAATATCTTTAATATATCTACCAAGAAATCTATAAAATTTATTCAACTTTTAAAATAATCAAAACAATTTATAGAATGTACTTTTAGGAGCTCATTTTCAATACAAATTTTAAGGATTTAAAAAAATGGCGTTTGAAAAAATGGATTAAAAACCAACAATATTTTAAGGATCAGAATTTTTTAAAAAATATTTTCCCGTGTATCGAACTCTTTTCCAAAGGCTGTATCAATCTCGTTTTAATTTCTGTTACCCCCGGGCAATATAAACTAGTTCATAACGGGGGCTCCCACACACTGCAGCCACTTAAAGGACGTCATAATCTCGTTTCGATTGCGATTGATGTCCTTTGGCACCGCTGGGTGGGTCAGGTCAGCCACATGCACAGCCACGTCTCCCATTTGACCCACATCCGCTCCACATGTTGCGGCTTGCAGGTGGCAACAGTTGGGCCCCTGCTTGACCCCTGGGCTGACACAGTTCTCGTTTGCCTTCGATATCTGCAGGAAGTGCAGCAGGCTAAATGGAAAATGGAAAAACAATGCCACAGTGCAACAATGTGGGGCATGATGGAAAGTTTCATGGAGGCGGGGTGGGGGAATGCGGCCAGACAATGCAATCAGCTAAATAAACTAAGCCCACTAAGAAAGGACGTGAAAGGAAATTATGCGGTCAGCCTTGCGAGCTCGCCTTTTACTATTATTAAGTGGTGCTGCCTTAGTTATAAAACCACTCTTTAGTCTTTAGAACCAGGTATTTTCGATGTAATTTTTTATATATACATCATAAATCATGTTTTCTAGAAAGGGAATCTAGAATCTAGAATCTAGAATCTAGAATCTAGTATTTGATTATATATTTGACATTTATGTAATAGATCGTAATATTTAAAACACGAAATAAAATAAAAACCATTTAGGATAAGAAGGTGGTTTTAAATATAAGCTTTACCACTGTCGAGGTTTTCAAGATAATACAATTTAAGTTAAATATTTGATCGGAACAAATCACTAATAATTTATAAAACACTAAAATAAAATATAAGCCAAAAGTAATTTAGGTTAACACAGTTTTTTTTAAATATAACCTTTTGTTTACTATTACTCAGAATTAAATATCTCAAGTAAAATATTTAATTCTTCTTTTATAACAAATCCAAAATTCAAACATACAAAATAAAAACCTACAGAAATGTAGGATAAGAAGATGGTTTTAAAATATGAACACTATATATACACTTTTTTATTGAATGAAAAAACTTTTTAGTGATTAGAAATCAAAAATTCTCCAATACTTCTCAGCATACAACAACTGTTTACTATATTTTTTAATGGAACACAGTATACAAGCATCGGCGGACATTTTCCATAGATATATTTATCAAAACTTTTTGTAATTCATTCGCGATTTACTTGCTTGGCCTTGGGGCAGAGGAATTCCCAGAAATAGAAATACGAGAGCGAGGAAAAAATGGCGAAAAACAATTTTCCTAAAATCATTTTTCAAGTGTGAAAATGCTCGGCTGAAAATGTTGGAAATTAAAGCACAGCAAAATCAAGAGCAACAATTAATTTTCGACCAAAAGGAAATTTACAAGCTTTCCTTCTTTTTTTCGTCTGGCCAATGGCATTGATAAATCTATACATATAAGTGTGACACATATACAAAGTATAGATACATAGTTATCTGTATATCTGCATAATCTGCATAGTTTTTGGGCACTCGACAAATGCAAATCGCATTGACATGCAAGCCAGTAGTATTCTGCAGTAACTTTTTTTGTTATTGATTAAACAGTCAACGAACCAACGTGGAATGCCCCCAATCCCCCGAAAAACTAAGGAAAATGTAAACAAAATTCCCCAGATAATTATGAAAAAAACAGAAAACTGAAAGAGACATTCCTCAGCTGATTTCCCAACATTGAGCGCGAAAAACTTTGGCAGCCAGCAAGTCATGAAACGAAGCCAAAACAAAACAATTTGCCACATTGCAAAACTAAATTTCAATTAAATGCGCAATTCAGAGGATGCTTAATTTGCCTTTTAAGGCGGGCACGTTTATGGGTTGGGAAAGATATATGCGACTATCCCATCATATAGCTGTCTGCCTGTCATTCACAAATTTATGCAGCTTACAAGTGGGAAATTAAAGGTTCAGGGACTGCTATACAGATATATTCTCCATTAAGATTATAGAAATTAATAAGACTTTTATGATATTCAGTAATATGTAGGGATTTTTGACTATTTGATATATTGTATCTAATATCTTCACATACTTTTCCCATATACGATTATCTCTCCCATTTCCCAAGGCCGACAACAGATCGCCGATTGACCTTGAGCTTGAGAATAACGCTTCCCCCATTTTGGGTGGGTTTCTAGCTCGGTCCAAATGGGGAAACGCTTTCAAGTCGCCGCTTTTGAGTTCAGCTTCTGCCGCAGCTACCACTCAGAGAAAATTGGTAGCCCCTTTTGCTTAAAAATATTTCTGAGTTCTTAGAATACCCAAATATTTTTCAGGATTTTCAAAAACTAATAAAACCCTACCTAAATTAAAGCATCAAATGCTTTTAGCTGGATATAAATGTTTACTTCTGGGTTTCAAATATCTACGTGCTTATGAAGTTAGGATCTTATACACTTCTGAATAATTTTAAAGACAATATGTAGGTATATATAAAAATGCTTTCTTAAAACTTCACAGAAATAAGAATAGAATATAAATTAGAAAAGAAATATACGCCTTATTAGGTGTTTTTAAGTCTTTGTACTTTTATGAATGTAGGTACATTAATTGTTGATATTTTATATGGTATGTTAGAATTATATGATCACTATCAACCATTTTTCCGCGGCTTTTAAATTTTGTAATGCATATTTCCAGACATTAAATTTTTATATTTAAAAATATACCACGAATAGATTACATTTGTGTGATTTATAAGCTTATAAATTCCAAAACTGTATAGACTCCTATTGTAGAATTGAAATACACCCCATCTCAGGAGATCTGGAGTTTTTTTCGCAGTGCAGCTCAAGCGTTTGCCTTTCGCCTTCTGCTCAATCAGGCGCAACAGCTGCGATGCGACACGCCCACAATATCGGCACAAAGCGGCTATATATAGTATTTACCTACGATACACGTATAATATGTGGGTCTACACAGATACAGTACTCTATCGATTGTTCAATTAGCGCTCCCGATGGGCTTGACACTGAGCCAGCAGCACTGGCAGCGGAAAACGGCGATGACATTGACATTTTGCTAAGCTCGGGGGCTTATATACTGGCAGTACAGTAAGCACCTATATATGTTTATCAGCCATGGGCCTTACAGCACTTCACAATGGCCATTACACGGAAGCCGAGCAATTAATTTGAGCCACCAACTTAATTCGCTTCACTGCCTCCTGAATTCATTAGGTTTTTGCATTCGATTTCGGGGCCTCAAGTTCCTGGTTTGGGCCACTTAATTCTTACGTTTTTCTCATTTTATAATCAAGTTAACTGGTCCAAGCGGCGTATGAGTACTCTCCTCTAGTCAACCCACAAGTGCCAAAAGCCTATTACCACCGATCCGCATTTTTGGGTCAATCAAATCCAGTGCAGCGTCACTAATTTGGTTAGGCTAATGCTAATTCCCGATGGTTTAACTGCCGAGGGTGGGAGTTTTTAATTAGTAGTCGGGGGGCTTTCCATTTATTGACATATTTTTGCAACACGCATTTAAGGCTGCCTGTCATGTGCATTGATTGATTTTTGAAAACATTTGTTATTTTAATTGGCCATCATGAGGCCATGGGAAAATGTAGTAATTAATTAAGTCACATTTTTAAATAAAGATAACAGAAAACCAAAGATAAAATAGACAAACGGAACTCGAAGTAAATTATATTCTTAGTACACCTATTGAAATAATATTTAACTCGAAGAATAGCAGATATATTTAATATACATTTTTAAAAATAACCAATTTTTTAAAAGGTTTAGCCACATTATTTTATATATATTTTCGAATTCGTGAGAAACGTTTTAAATTGTTAATGTTTTTTTAATGTTTTACTAGAAAATTGTACCAGATAACCTCGCTAGGATCCCAAGAATTCCAGAAAACTTGAAGTATTTTAGTTTCAAATAGGCTGCAGTAATCTTTAGAGAAATCTTCACCCCTCCAAGGACATGCCCAACTCTAATGGTGACCCCGACCCAGGTCCATGTGCAGTGGTGACCCAAAAAATGAAGCGCCAAAACCGAGTTAATGCCGGGATAATCGCCCGATAAAAGGCACAGACAAAGATGGTTATTTAACGACCCACATGTTGGGAACAGTTCGGTGGGGCTCTTTGGGTGGCAGGGGGCGGCGTGGTGGGCTTGCCACGCCTTGGAAAGGCACTTGAACTTTGCATTTGCATTTAGAGGCCTTCAAAAAGGGCGGTGGGTGGTAGGTGGTGGTGCACACACATGTACCAAGGCCTCAGTCCCACAGAAAATAGAACAAATTATATATTTTCCTTAGCCTGATTTTTGTGTCGTTGTTCCTTGTGGGTTATAGGTGAAGTGGCTTGGGGTTGAGTGGGGGGTACGGAAGAGGGTGGCCAAATTGGGTCAGCCGAGCGGGAGGACGACATGGCCGCAGATTGAGGCGAGTCAAGGTCATCAGCGCTCGCCGTCACCATCGTCATCAGCTGTTTTTGACAGATGCCCGACGCTAGCGTCGAAAAGTCTGCCACGCGGCACTTGACAAGCCAGCCTGCGCCACGCCCCCATCCCGTCATTACACTGCGCGAATATCTAGTCAAAATCTTTAAAGCTAACAACTTAAATAAGACTTTTCCAGAAAGGAAAGTGGCCTTTATATTTATGCTTTAGAGCTGAGAAATGTTGTTTGCAAAAATATTCTATTTGAAATTTGATATAATAAGGGTATTATTTCGAGATAAAACAATTTTAAATTAAAAGAAACACAGAAATTTGATATAAGGAGGGTATTTTATCGAGAGAAAACAATTTTTGATTAAAGGAAACCAAATTTTTTTGATATATCATTGTTTAGCTACAAACTATTTCCGAATTTCGATTTTTGAGTTAAGATCTCTATTATTTATTTTTTTCCTCTTTTTTTCAGTATTCTGTACACTTTAATTAAAAGAAACCCAATTTTTTTTGATATAACATTGTTTAGCTACGAACTATTTCCGAATTTCCATTTTCGAGCTAAGATCTCTGTTATTTATGCATTTTTTTTCCAGTATTCTGTACACTTTATCGCCACCCTTATCCGCCCACTCTCTTTGTTTTTTTAACCCTACTTTCCCCGCTTTGCCCCATTGTCCTTCCGCTTACCGCATATCTCCATGACATCTTTGTGGAGTGTGTGTTTTGGGTTTGTTGTGTTTCGGTTGTGTTTGGATCCTGCTCCTTTCTCCTTTCTCCTGCGCCTTCGTCACCTTTCTCTCCTACAGTTCTCGATATTCGGACTATCTGGATATGGGAATAGTGCTGGCTGAATGGACTGATGGATTGATGGACTGATGGAGGGGGTCGCACGTTTGCGGGGGCTGCGCTTTCGTTATCCTCTCGGCGGTTTCCTTGATCGATTCAGGTAAATGGTAATAACAATTATTAGGATCAAAAAGAGAAGATTTCAGTCACCCACACACGAAAAACACTCCACTCACAGCCAAAAAAAAAAATAAAATAAACAATGGTTAGCTACCTCTTTTCTCTCCCTTTCAAAATATTCGATTCTGCGGCAGCTCTCACTTTTGGCTGCTTCTTGACACTCAATAACTATTTATATTTCGGATCTATTTAGTTGTCTTAATTGTTTGCTGTTTTTCAGCGTTCTGGCGACGGGCACTTTTTTGCGACTGATTCGCGGTGCCGCTTTGGGGTTGTTTTCTAGGCGCCGAAAGCTCGTCCGCCCCCCAAAAAGCGGCCCTGTGACGTAGGCGCCCCAACAAAGCTCGCTCTTTCGGGCCGAAGCTTTTGAAACGCTCTGCACGTGGCACTGCGCTCCGTACACTCGAAGAAAATATGAACGAGTACGGTAGAACTACCCCATAACCTTATAATCCACATCAAAAATAATGAAACGATTTCTATGTTTTGGAATCATGATATAAAACTACGATTGTTCATTATTATTTTTAAGATATCTCCCCTTTCAAAATATGAACGCGTACCCTAGAACTACCCCATAACCTTATAATCCACATCAAAAATAATGAAACGATTTCTATGTTTTGGAATCATAATATAAAATTACGATTGTTTATTATTATTCTTAAGATATCTCCCCTCTCACTCCAAATATAACTAGCTTAATAACAACTCATCCAAAGATAAAACGATATATTTAAAATCGGTTAATTTTGGGTCACCAAAACCCAAGTTCAGCTAGTTATTACCTGGATAAATACAATCAGATGGAAACTGATTAAGTTATGAGTTCCAATCATAAAAAAAGAGTCTCCTTTCTGCTATATTCATTGGATAATAAAATATTTTAACCCGTTTAGTAGTATCCATATGAAGTTACCAAAAAATAAACGAAAACACAACAAGAAATCCTAAATAGTTTTAATGATCTAGATTTCTTTTTTCGAGTGTAATACGTGTGTGGGTTACCGACACCCACTTACGCATATGTAAATATTTTCGTAGTTACATTAGCTATTTACGAGTAATTCATGTTTCAGTCGCACAAAATTGGCAAGAGAGAGAGAGAGAACAGCCCTGACAGGGGCCAAAGCTTTAAGCCAAAAGTTATCGGCCAAGTTCAGATGCCCTCGCCCACCTGAGTGCTGGGTATCGTATTCAGTGTGATATGAGCGACGTGTTTAGGGTAAATCTTCAACTTATCGATGAGTTGTTGGAACCTATCTGTTAGAATAAAACTCTAACATTTTTAAGTGTGAACAGTCAGAATAAGGGGTGCCTTTTTGTCAGAAATACCTTAACCTATTATTCAACCTAAAAAAAATTAGGAATTTTGGCAGTCATTTTGTGAAAAAGGGTCAGAATAAGGGGAGTCATACCTCGCTGAGCTTTAAATTAAATACCAAATCGACTGGCATTCAAACCTGGAAACTTTTATTTTTGACCAATTTTCGCAAAAATAGATGATGTAACCTCTTATAAAAAATGCGAAAATTGCTCAAAAAATAATTGCTCCCAAAAGTGATAGAAATCGTTAGCCTAGGTTGTAAGCTGCTCAAAACAGTCGATCTTTCAGCTGTGCGCCTCGTTTTGACCAAGTTACGATTGAAAAACAGACAAAAATATGGGTGTTTCTGTCTGAAATCCTACTACCCATTTTTCAACCAAAATAATAGGTATTTTGGCAATCATTTTGCGAATTAAAGTCGGAATAAGGAATGCCATACCTCGTTGTACTCGTAATTTTATTTCCAATCGACTGGCATTCAAACCTGGAAACTTTAGTTTTTGACCAATTTTCGCAAAAAAAGATGATGTAACCCCTTATAAAAAATGCGAAAATTGCTCAAAATATAAATTTTCCCAAAAGTGATAGAACTCGTTAGCCTAGGTTGTTAGCTGTTCAAGACAGTCGGTTTTTCATCTGTGCGCCCCGTTTTGACCAAATTACGGTTGAAAAACCGCGCAGAAACAGGGGTATTTTTGTCTAAATCCTAAATACCCTTTTTTCGATCCAAAAAAACTAAATATTTTCTGCGAAACAAAATCGGATTAAGGAATGCCATACCTCGTAGAGCTCGTTGTAAAATTCCCAATCGATTGGCCTTTAAACCTGGAAACTTTAATTTTTGACCAATTTTCGGAAAATTGAAAAATTTGTAAAAAAAAATAAATTTCACGAAAATTAATGGTGATCTTTAGTCTAGGCTGTTAGTGTTATTTTATAAATATTTCAAAATCCTAAAAGCCATCGGACATCTGTGATTCGTTATAGCAAAATACTCTGAGCAAAACTCAATGAAAGCTTTTTCATTATTATTCGGAAACGATTCTCCCATTTTGAGCAATATGACTGTGAGAATCAAAAATAGAACTGCGAATATAATTTAAGACGAGAGATTAAATAGCTTATGCGTTTGACTCTTTCAATTGTCGAGCGATGACTGATAAATAAATAAATACTTTTCGCCTTGATATTTATTAAACTTGGTTACTGTTAGAGATGCAGAAGTGGAAATATTTTCAAATCTATGCATGGTACTACTGAGTAAATGAAAGTGATTGGCAGCGAGGAAAATGAAAACGAACCACTGAGAAAGCCATCAAGACTTAAAGTAGACAATCAGTGGTGGGCATTTTTTATTGAAAACTTCATTTTACGAGTAACTTACTCTCCTCGACAACTCTCCCTGCCCAATGACAATTGATTTGTGCATCCGCTTTTGGCTCTGGATGCCAGCAATCAGCCAGATCCCGGCATGAATGGAAATTTAAAAGCCATAAATCTTGGGGATTTTATATCATCAGTAACTATGGCAACAACAGCGTTGCAATCAAATTAACTGGCAAGAAGCAGGAAACAATTCCCCCCCCGGTAGTGTTGCTAACTTAGCTTTTTTTAGACGAATTTCGATGGAATTTCCAAGAACCTGATTTTTTTTAAATATTTATTTAAGATTTCGGGGCCTAAAAATGTAACCAAAACTAAAAAAAGAGAAATTTAAATAGCTGAGGTCACTACACCATTGAGTAAGGCAAGGAAACTGAAGAAAAAAGTATTTAATAAAGACATACACTTGAAAAGTGTGGAAGGGATCGGGGTCAACACATTTTTAAAATATAAGAAAACATCTGACTTTTACCTTTTTCTAGTAATATTTGGCTACATTATATTTGTTTAGGGAAAGTTGTCATCTCGGGATCGATTGTCTCTTGTCGGCTAGTTCCAGCACGCGTCTATGACGAAATGTGTTTGGAAAACGCCTGTTTCTTCGCCCTCCGATGCGTCGATTCCACTTGCCACCTGTCAGACGTCAGCGGCGGCTTAGCAGCTTAAATTGTAAGACGATGGGGGGATGGGGATGCTCCACATTGTCAACGGCCTCAACACCTTGGAAATGCGACAAAGGAGCGGAGACTCCAGCCCAACATAATTTGCTCCAAGCTATTCGGAGTGAGTCCGTCTGCATGTGTGTGATGTATTTATTTTTAAAGCAAAGCACTGGACTACAAGTTATGTGTTTTAAGAAACTGTTTTTAACATAATGTGATATTTATTAGTATTTTTAGCAATATAACTCCAGAAAAGATTCGCTAAAATAAATTTATTTCGGTTCTAAAATGCCTACACAGAGAAAACTATCTAAGAACATTGTTCTTGAATTGAGAACATTGTTCTTGAATTGAGAACATTCGTTCTTAAAAACCGTGTAAGATCATTTTGGTATCAATATAACAACGAAATGGTGAGAAGAAAAAAGTTAAATTGAGTTCATTTAACAACTTTTTTATAAGTATACACTAAGGACTGAACTAATAGTTTATTTGTACTTAAATACCGCCAATTCAACTTGATTCGAGCAAAAAAAAAAAACATTTTCAACTTAAAAATGTCGTTCTATTTTTAAGAACATTTCAACTCAGATGAGAACGTCAGAATTTTCTCTGTGTACTTTTAGACACAATTTTCTCGATGTAAAACCTTGATATTCCAAAAAATGTTGAATATCTTTAAAAAATACTTTATCTCTGTAGTCTAGTGTACTAATCGTGCTCGACTGGCTCATTGTTGACAATGTCGTTGTCGTTTGTCGCTGATATCTGGCCGGCAGGTGCAAGCAGACGCATTGCTGGAATTGCCTTTTAATTGTCTCCTCGCCCTGCAGCTCCTGATGGGCCTAAGCTTCTGGAGAATGGCCCGAACGATTCTCCAGCGGCTGAAGAATGGGAAGCTGCGGATCAACTGGCTTTGGGTAATCTGCTAGGGCTCTGGCCGAACGCTTTTCATCTGATTTGTGGCTGTCAGCTCGATTGAGTGTTGTCGCAGCCCGAAGAAATGAACACGAGCTATATGTCAAGTGTGCAAGCCGAACTCTTTGATACTCTGTCAAGGTAAATATTTATTAAAAATATGCTTAAAAGTAAATAAGGGTATAAATCAACAGAAATCTCCAGTAACTTGAAACCCTTTGAACAGGCTACAGAAAGTATGCCATACAATTATTTGAAACCCAAAAGTTTTTAACCTTTCTTATCACAGCATACTTATTGGCCCTTTTGTAAGAGGTTTTATACCTTCTTTTATTTAGACAAGGTTCAAGATACTAGAGTATGTATACATGTTCAAAGGGTATTTTAAGAAAATCCAAAAAACTACATCATGAAAAGTGCAAGTTGTGTAAATGAGAGCGTGACAAGATTTCCCGCTTTTCTTGCTTTCATTTCCCCGTTTTCGCGACGGCTGCTGACAAGTTCGGAGGGCCTTGTTATTTTTAAAGAAAACAACATCGAAGTATTCCATTCCGAACTCGCGTCACTCCATTTCCATTTCCAATTCCTCTGCCAGCGGAAGATTTGCAGTGGCTTATTTTTAGACGCCCAGCGAGACGTTTGGACCGTTTTCACAGTTGGCTTCCTTCACTGCCCTCCGAAACTCCCTTCTGGGGCCAATTGGAAAACCAATCTCCTTTGCCTCCACAGAAATAATTTGTATGCTCTTAATAGTATTTTAATTTAATTTTAATTTTAAATCTATGTTTTTTATATACACATTTAAAATTATTAAATAGAATTGTTATTATCTCTATAATAATCTCATAATGGCTTTAACACGGAGTATTTTTTCCTGTGTAGGAAGTGGCTCATTTCATCCGATTTCATTCTTTGTTTGGATTGGTCTGGTGCAGACACGAACATTAACATCCACATAGCCACAGCATTTTCCCACTTAATTGCAACGAGAAGTGCAGAAATAGCTGGCGATGACGAGGGAAATGGAAATTCCGGGGATTCATTGGAGTGTTGGGCGTGCTGGGGATCGAAATCGGGATCAGTTCGATCCGTCTGTCCAACTGCAATCCATCTGCCTGACGATCTCTATTTTGGTTGCCCATCCTGGCATTTCAAAGATTGTTTTTCAATTGATCAATTAGTAGATGTCTTGATTTTTTACACTCTTCGGGGTAAAATTTTTACTTATTTAATTTCTTTCTTTGCAATAGCAAAACATGTTTCATAATTTTATTACATAGTATTGTATACTTTCATATATGATGTTGGGATCATTATAATAATTATAAAAATAATATTCATATAATATATTGATAATTGCCAAAAAACCCTTTTTTTGATTATTCTTTATTATTTTGCATTTATTCCCTAAACATAGCTACATCGTAAAGTCCACAAGGTCCTGTGTTAAAATTTTGATCTGTGTTCTGAAATTTGTTTGAATGTTTTCTATTTATATTGCCCGCAGTGTTCATATCTCCCAATAGCTTTGTAATGAGTTTGTCCACACTTTTTGTAGATGAGTGATCAGATCAGTTTGGCTTGGGGCAGTGTTGCATATACACTTCCCATTGACGTTATGTCGAAGCCCGAGTGTGACCACTTCCCATTACTTTCCCTTGAAGAGGGCATCGGTCTGGAGTTGGGGCTTCTCCTTTTTCTTCATGCCCACGAGGAGCTGCTTCAGCTGGATGATGGCTCTAGCCGGATTGAGGTGCTTGGGGCACGTGTTCGTGCAGTTCATGATTGAGTGGCATCGATAGAGTTTCCAGGGATCCTTGAGGAAGTCCAGACGCTGCTCGGTGGCCTCGTCCCTGAAAAAAGTAGAGATTTGTATCGGGGAATACAACCAGAATGATTAACCGATAAAAACCGATCCATTATCGGAAACCCGAACCGGTACCAGAACCGAAATACAAACTTGTACCGTTTCGATTTTGTTACTAAGTTTTGGTATAAGCGAAAAAATTAAAAAATTTATTCATATCGAGTCAATAAAAAAAACTGTTTGGAATCTTTTTTTGCTAAACCGGTACGTATCGGAATGAGAACCGAAATGGGGTTCGATTTATGTATATAATACAAAGTAGGAAAACCACGCTCACCTGGAATCTATGACCCAGCGGAAGGCCTGCATGAGGACGGCGGGTCCCAGATACTTGTTGCTATTCCACCAGTACGATGGACAGGCGGTCTGGCAGCAGGCGCACAGGATGCACTCGTAGAGCCCGTCCAGCACTAGGCGATCCTCGACAGACTGCAGATACTGCGCCGAACCGGCCTCCCGCTTGAGATCCTTGCGCTGCAGCCACGGCTGGATGGAGCGATACTGGTCGTAGAACTGGCTGAGATCCGGTACCAAGTCCCGCACCACATACAGATGGGGCAGCGGATAGATCCGGCAGCACTTGCTCTCGTCCTGGTCGATGTGCGACACGCAGGCCAGGGTGTTTGTCCCATTGATGTTCATCGCACAGGAGCCGCAGATGCCCTCGCGGCAGGAGCGCCTAAAGGTCAGCGTGGGGTCCATCTCGTTCTTGATCTTGATCAGGGCATCCAGCACCATGGCGCCGCACTTCTCCAGGTCCAAGCTGTAGGTCTGCATCTGCGGCTGCTCTCCGGGCTTCCAGCGGTAGATCTCGAAGCTCTTCATCCTGGGATTGGCGGACTTGGCTTTCTTTGGAGGAGGTGATTGAGCTGAAGACGGTGGAGGGGGAGGCGGAGGCGGAGGCGGTGGAGGGGGTGGGGCATTGCCTGCAGGTGGCTTTCCGGCGGACGCTCCTCCGGCGGCGGCGGCTCCTCCGGCGGCGGCTCCTCCTCCTCCTGCTCCTGCTGCTGGGGCTGGTCCTCCTCCGTACCGCCTTCTTGGGGCTGTTCCTCCGGCGGCCGATCCTCCGAGGGCTCTTCCTCCTGGTGAGTAGGGTTGGGAAAAAAGGAAATAAACTCATGAATAACTAGCCAAGAAATGGTGCTGTTGAAAAATTTAAAAATTTAAAAATTGAATAGATAATATAATATACTGATTCGATTCATACGGGATGTATAAGAATGATATATTTTTCATATCATTATGGAACATGTACTGAAAAATAAGGAAATTCGGAAAGTCAAAAGTGAGCTGATTTACCATACCATTTTTGTGGACATACTTTGGAAAATTATTAACAATGAAAGAATCGAATATATGTTTGTAATTATATTATCTTATCTTAATAGTTCTGAGTTCTTCATTACCAGTTAATTTTCGCGATGTAAAGTAAATACGAAATTGTATTAATAATGTAAGAATCGAATACATGTTTGTAATTATATTATCTTATTTAAATAGTTCTGAGTTCTTAATCACCATTTTATTTTTGCGATGTAAAGTAAATTGGAAACCAGCTACGTTTCTGACAGCTGATTTGCTAACCAAATACACCCGAGCATATATAGTTTAACTTGGAACCCACCTGCTCCTTGCCATCCTCCTCCTGCTCCTTGGGCCCTGGATTGGAAGGACTGGGATACCACGGATACCACGGATATTGCGGATACTGTGGCGGCGGCAGCCATCGCTGGTCCGGATATCGCTGCTGTGGACATAGCCGCCGCAAGACGGGAAACGGGTTCGGACACATCCTCGCCAGCCGCGAGACCCTTCAGCAGCCAGGCGCCTGGTCTACTCAGCAGCCAAGGCTGCCGGCGCATTAAAATCATCGGCTTTACCAGAATGAGACCTCGATTTGGTATTTCACCAAAAGCCGCAGCTAAACTTGCTTTAGATGAAAATATAATACTTTTATTTTTTTTAGTTTGCTAGAGAATGCGCTGTTAGGTGTTGTTATGTCGAACTTCGTATCAAAACTGAGGATTAGCTGCGAATAGGCCCCAATACGACTCGATTTAAGGAGCATGGATAGCTGGATTGCAAGCATTTTAGAAAGCGAAAACCCAAGTCAAACTGAGTGGCCGACAAGGTTGCTTTATACAACTGTTAGAAAATAGGAAATGCTAAAAATAAAAATGCATTTTTAATTACTACCATAAACCAAATGTAAATTTATAACTCATAATCATTAATTGGAAATTAAAATTCTTTAGAAAAGTTTTCAAAAAGGAAAAAAAAATTAACATATTTGTTGCAAGATTAAACTGTTCAAAATCAATTATGACATACAAATATATAATATAATATATATAATATGCTGTTGTAAATTAATAAATTTAAGCATATGTACAGATATAGGTATTAAAATATTAGCAATATTTACAATTTAAACAGTAACGAATACACTTAAGTTACACAATAAGACAAACCATTTTTTTTTTAATTTCACTTTAGACAATTAACTAAAATAATAAACCAATTAAAGATATTAATGATTATTATAAAAAAAAAATTGTAAATAAATAGGGATGAACGTTTTAAAAAGACCGCTCATTACCGATAGTTCGCACCGTTATCGATGGTCCGCGAGCCATGTCGACAAGCTATCGATAACTTTCGAAAAGGGAAAAAGCGGAGGCGAAAAAGGAGGAGGAAGAAAACGCGAAACGGACAACAAAGCAGGCGCGAGAAAAAGAAAAATATCCGTACACATCTTCCGGAAAACGCAATCGAAGAATCAGCCAAAACGGAGGCGCGCAGGCTAGCGGAGATCGCGGCGATGGAGAAGAAGGCGTCGCTGCGCCGCTACAAGAAGGCCGCCCGCCACAGTGCGACGCACTCGAGCAGCTCGGACTCCACCTCGGACTCGGACAGCGGGAGCAGCTCGTACAGCAGCACGGACAGCGAGCAGGGCGTGGGCGTGGGCGGTGTGGGCGGTCCCGGCGGCGGACTCGGTGGTCCCGGCAGCGGTGGCGGCGGCGGCAGCGTCCATGGCCATCCCCATGCCCATGGCGTCCATGGCCATCATCCGCGCTCCGCGGAGCGCCATCATCGCAAAAAGAAGAGTTCCCGGCGCGGTGGAAGCTCGTCCGGTGATGAGCCATCATCGCGTCGCAAGCGGGACAAACGGGATCATGTGCAAAAGAAGCTGGTGGCCAAGCGGAATCACATCAAGCGAAAGTTGAAGGAGGCGCGCCTCAAGAAGAGGGCTGCCGCCGCATTGAGCGGCCATGTCCATCGCTCCCTGTCGCCCACAACGCGGGCCAAGCTCAAGAAGCTGGCCGAACGGAAGCGGCTGAGGGCCGCCAGCAAGGAGCAGCGGGAGCGGGACAAGCTGCGCGCCGTCCAGCGGGACAGGGAGCGCGACCATCACCGGTTGGGCAGCAGCAGGAGTCCGCCGAGCAGCAGCACCACCACCACCACCAAGATACGCATCCACCAGGACATCGTGGGCAAGCGGCAGAAGAGTCCAGGTAGAAACGCTGGTTAATCCTCTAGATCTAGAGATGTAGTCCTCAGGGAATATCCCATTTTTGTGTTCAAGGAGTCGATTATGACGGTCATGTAAATCCCACGAGATAATAACCCACTTCTGGGTTCCAAGGACTGGTTAAACCTGGTTAAAATTATGTGTTCTGATCTTAATGATCTAAATATTGCTCTAGCTTCCATGCTTGAGATGTCAAATTCATTGGCCAGAAAGTCTCAGATACAGAAACTCTTGTAGCTCCTAGTGACCATCTATATAAAAAGTGACAACTGAATAATATCCATACCTGCATCCTTAGGCTTGGGCTCTGGACTTGGAGGCGGAGGCAGCAGCTCGTCCTCACGAATGCACCACCAGCTGATGTCGCGGGAGAAGATCATCATCCAGACCAGAGCACGCGGACGCACTCCGTCCCTGGAGCGGGAACGTGAAAGGGAGCGTGAGCGAGAACGGGAAAGGGAACGCGAACGGCACGATCTCTCCCTGCGAGAGCGGGATCGAAGGGATCGAGAACGTGAGCGGGCGGAGCGAGAAGCGGCTAGGGACAAGGAGCGAGCCGAGGCCTTGGCCCGCTGCCAGGAGCGTCAGCGGGAGCGGGAACGTTTGGCTCGCGAGAAACTGCGCCGCCAGGAGGAGGAGGAGGGCGGCAAGCGGGGCGGTCCGGGACGAGACCTGGATCTCCCGCCGTACGGCAGTCGGGAGCGATCTCTGGACACCGTGGAAAGGGAACGGGAGCGCGAACGTGGTGGTCGTCATGTGCGCGATAAGCGGGAGCTGGATCCCTATGAGCGGGAGCAAGAGTACCTGGAGGAGCGACATGGCCACGGCCTGATGGACGAGATGCGAAGGTATCGGCGCAGGGATCTCAGTCCCCTGCCCGAGCACTATGCGCCCAGGATGCGAGATCCCCGGGAAATGTATTCGGAGGAGGAACGGGAAAGGTAAATGAATAAATAATAATCCCATTCCTGGAAGTGGTAATTTTGGAAACATTAACCTGGTTTTTACCTAACCCCCTGAACTAACAGGTAGCTGGAAATCAACCTTTTCGATTCCTTTTTATGGCCCTACAAATCTCTAATCCAATACTCTGAAATCCCCTGTTTTAGGGCCTACAAGCGCGCCTATCTGGATGCCCGCTACTCCTCGCGGGAACGGGAAGCCTGGCTGGAGGCCCGTGAGCTGCGGGAGCGGGAGCTGCAGGGACGCGAGTACCGCGAACTCGAGACAGAGGATAGCCTGTATCCGGACGAGCGGGAGCGTCTGATCCGCGACAGGGAGCGTGATCGGGAGCGAGAGCAACGCGACCGGGAGAGGGAACGCAATATTGGGCCGCGTGGCGATTTCCGGCCGGAATGGGAGCGCGACTGGGAGGAGGAGGGCGGCGGCGGTGGCGGTCCCGGCGGCCCCAGTGGCACACCGGGTCGGCCCGGCGGCTTTGTGGGAGGACCCAAGCGTGGCAAGCCTCCATCGCACGCGGGCGGAGGACCTTCCTCGCAGCAGCAGCACCACTCAGCTTCGGAGCCCGACTGGGATGCCGACGAGCGTGAGAGGGAGCGGGAACGGGAGCGAGAACGAGAGCGCGATCGCGAACGGGAACGCGAGAGAGATCGCGAGGATCGGCCGGACAACGGAGGCGGCGGTGGCGGCATTGGTGGCGACAGACCGTCGATTAAAAACGAGCCCGCTTGGCTGGAGCACGATCAGCGGGAGAAGCCCCGCGCCTGGCAGCAGCAGCAGTCGTCCAATTCTGGCGGTGATTGGCGAGATAACGATGATGCACCGCCACCACCCTCCCATCCGCATCCGGCTTCCCCGCACCACCATGTCCATCCGAGGGGCGAGCGGGGATCGGGCAGAGGCTTCCGGCGCGGTGGCCACGGTGGTCATGGCGATCACGGCGATCGGCCCGGCTACAGATCCCATCCGCCTCCGCTGATGACGTTGCCGGTGCAGCCACCCGGCGGCTATTCCCGGGGGTTTCCCCACAAACGCTTACCCTATGGCGGTGGCCGAGATGGAGGCGGTCTGGGCGGCCGGGACGGAGGACTGGCCGGCTCCTCTGGTTTCCTCAAGAAGCACACACACGCACCGCTCGTCTCGCCGACGCAGACACCACTGTTGAATCCCCTCTTGAACGCCGCCGGTAAACCGAATGCTGCCGCTCAGGCGAGCGCTGTGGCTGCCGCAACTACTGCAGTGGCAGCGGCCAAAGCGGCGGCCCAGAGTGCCGCCAATGCTACAACCAATCCCGGAATACTAGCTCAGGTTGGTTTAGTTTTTCATATACTTTGGACCTTGCCCAGGCCCAAGCCCATAATGATATCAAATGCATCCCATCGTATCATATTGGCCACTTTTGTTTATAAGTATATGCATAGGCTCCCCTCAACTGTAGACATCGTTCGCTCATTCAAAGAGTGTCTCCAGCCAGTTGACAACTGCATATTGTAGAGCGATGTCGTTTAAAGTGCCTCAATCCTTCTTTCAGGTGAGCAAACTGAACACCGTGTGCATCAAGCAGGAGGATGCCTCCGAGGACTCGGCAGGCACACCGGAGCTGGGCGCCCAGGATTCGCCTACGCAGAATCTGAACCAGTCGCTGACCTCCGAGGGCAATCCCGTGAAACTGGAGCCAATGCGCACCACCGTCGCCGGTGAGGGTGAGCTGAGCGAGATCAGCGACAGCGACGACGACATCCTCAACAAGACGGACAAGGTGCGACCCAAGAGCGAGCTGCCAGCAGAAAGGGAACAGGAAATGGACACCAACGGAGCGGAGGTGACGAAGAGCGAGTGCCTGCACGGCGTGGCCGGGCACCCGATCAAGGGCGAGGAGGTCGACGAGGTGCTGGACTTTGAGGAGATATCCGATGGCGAGCTGGAGGAGGACGCTCGGCACAAAGGTGAGCAGTCTGCTAGCCACGAACGTGACATATAGCTAATATGCCGTAATGCATGTATAAGTATTAGATAGACTTTTCCGCTGATGATATCACTTCAAGCACTAGGCTCTAAGTATGTACACGTAGATTTGTGGTCACCTAACATGATTCACGCTCTAAATCCGTACTAAAATCCGTTATCCCATCCATCATTTTACAGGCATTGGCGACGCCCTGGGCGTGGACTGGCAGGGATTGATAGCCGAGACCCGGCAGCAGGCCACCGAGGCCCAGGCGGCGCAACAGGGCGTGGACCGTGGCACCTCCGCCAAGCAGCGTTGGCAGCCGCATCGCGTGCTCCTCGACATGGGCATCTCGTTCGGGATGGCGGGCGAGAGCTACGCCCGCCGCGTGATGGAGGAGGCCCGCCAGCAGTTGATCCAGGAGAAGGAGCAGTGCCAGCAGCGCGAACGGGAACGCGAACTGGATGGAGACGGTGAGCCGCCGGCCAAGATGTCCTCGCCGCTGCTCGACTACCGTGAATTCCTGGCCAGTCAGCAGCAACTGGAGCCACTGGCATGCGTGCAGATGGGTCTGCGCAGTGCCGCCGCAGAGCGCCAACGATTGGTGGGCAACGTATGCGGTCCGGGCAGTCGGGCCCTGAGTGCTCGCCAGGATTTGCGACTGCGCCGCCAGCTGTGCGGTCTGCCGGCCCGGGAGTGCGAGTTTCCGCGCAGTGTGCCGATCGTGGGCGAGGGGCTACGGAACCTGGCCATGCAGATGTTCCAGCGCCGGCTCCTAGATGTCAAATGAGATCCGATGCCCGGCGAGATGGTGAGGCGGCACCGCAAGCCGCGTCACTATCGACTGGACATACAGATCTTCATGGGTGGCCAGGAGGGCAAGGAGCGCGGACGGGGGCATTACTAGAAGATGATTGTTTGCAGTAAGCTTAGTAATTGTAAGATAAAACTTGATGTGGATTCCTCTTCTATGAAAATTGTGAATATCAAATGCATAAATACATATACATATATACAAATGTTCTTAATAAAAGTTACTGTCCTATTAAAAAAGAGTCGATTTTAATTTGCATTAGGTATGGCGTGCTGAAAATCATATGGGTTCGTGATGCGAGAGCGAAGAAAGGATAGGAAACTGTTGGTATTTTCAATAGTAGATTTATTATATCGTTGTTGGGAACAGTTTTATAAGAAACCTAGTGCCGAAAATAATGTTAAGTTCAGTTTTATTTCAATAAATACATTCAGAATGGCTATTGTTAATGTTTTAAGCTATTTGTAATAAGCAACTCAGGCAACATGGAATAATTTGTAAACGTTTTACGAGAACTCAAGAAGTCCCAGGATCTCAAGTCTAATTTGGTTAATGTGAGATTAACTCTACCCAATTTTCAGTGGTAATACTTAGGTGCAACGATCTTAAACTGAATCAATTTAGGTTTGGTGTTCGCTTATCACATACGAGGGAAAGGTTCTTCCAAAAGAATGAACAAACAAAACGGTACCAAATGTTCTTATCGTAGCCCTAATATCTCAACTGATTTGGTTTATAATACATACAATGGAGTGGGGATGCAATTAGTGCTTCCAGATGGGGGCGTGTTATACAAGGGGGACATTGAAGCCAGTTGCGGACGCTTACTTAAACACACATTTAGATATTGTTTATGTTTGACACCTTTGGAATAAAAGTGGGAATATAGCAAACACTCGGCGGAGGAATTGCTCTGCAATGGAAAACAAATGCACAACATTTTAGTGAGATTTTTGGGTTTCTTGTTTATTTTAAATTGAATTATTATTCTTGTTAATTTATACTTAGTTTTTTGTTTCACGTCGAAGTAATCTTTGCTTGCTCTCTCTCTATCTCTTTCTCTCCCTGTTTCCCTGTCTCTATCGCTTTGATGTTAGTCCTCAAGTAGCCCTTTTCTTAGCCCTGTCTACCATGCATCATGCATCTGTGATCTGTGTCTATTTAATTTCATTAAATGGTTTAACACTACAAGTAATCTGGTAAAAGGCCAAATAACTAATTTCGCTTATACTTCCGCCTGGGTCGCCTCGTTTTTTCGCTTTGTCTAATTCTCAATTTAAATTTGTTCTGTTCTGTTAGTTTTTATTTTAGTTTTAGTTTAGTTTATTCATAAAGGTATATTTGTGTTGCCTGTATTTTTAGTTGAGTTTCGTTTTTGCAATGCAAATTTAAACGTACAATGTTTGAATTTAAGTTTGAGTTCTTATTGGATGTACGTTCTTTCGTTTCCCTTCGTTTTTTTTTTACATTTTTTTTTTGTGTTTTCTATTTTCCACGCTGCATAGAGCTATGCACATATGGAATATACCTTTTTTGTGGGTTTTGTGTGAGTCAACGCTTGGCGTAAATCTTATATTCTCCTGCGGATTCATCAACATGGCTGCGGCTCCTTTCTGAAGCGCATTTGTTAGTGTTTAGCTGCTGAGTTTAAATATCTTGTTGTGTCAGCAGTATTCAAAATTGTTATCAAATAAATACAAAAAAAAACTGAAGGGTGTTTGAAATAAAAACGTGCAATCGCTTCCTCTTCTTGTTGTGTCTACAGCGGTGGCTTCTCCACTCCTGGGCGTCCCCCACGTCCTTTTGGTTTCCTGCCCTCCTTCTGCTTTTGCTTCTGCTGCGGCTGCGACTTCCCCTGGCCCCCTTGACGGCGTCAATTCAAGGAGGGCATGTGGGTGTCGTGCCAGTTGATCTCGATGTTGGGCCACTTGGTCTGCAGGCAGGTGACCATCGGGTTCGAGGTGCAGATCGACTTCAGATCGCCCTCCAGCAGAATGGCCGATCCGCAATAGTAGCGCACCTGCCGGGTAAACATTTTAATTTTAAATACAACATATCTCACAAACAGATTAGTTAGCTCACCCTGTTGCTCTCATTGGAGCCCGGTATGCCGTTGTAGTGCATCAGCTCAAAGGTATCCGGCGTGGAGCGGCGCTCCAGTGGGAAGAACTCGTCCATGAATGCGTTCAGCAGTATGATGCCCAAGTTCTCCGGATCCAAGCGCTTCTGCATGAGCGCCACGCTGCGAAGGGCATCGATTAAAAAAACAGGCTTTAAGGAACGACAGAGGTTTTAGCTTACTAGGCCGGCTCGCTGACCAAATTCAGGGCGGCAAGAACTTCGCGTAGCATTGTGGTCGATATGAAATTGTTACCCTCCGGGTCGTAGGACTTGAAGATGCGACGACCCGTCTCCGAGGGCGTCTCTGGCGAGACAAGCCTCTTTTCGTTGCTGAACAGAACTGGGGATTGGGAGTTGGATAAGATAAGAGTTATTGGGCAAAGGCAACCCAAGGCGAATGCACTTAAGGAGCTATCAACAAAAGGTCCGATTATCGGGATGACTCACCGGTTAAATGCGTATCGGAGCCCATCACCCAGACGGGGTAGCGTGGATTCTTGAAGAATGAGCCCACGGTGCAGTAGCGCATCTGCTCCATTAGCGTTATGAACCCGATGTCGCTCTGCTCGCAGATGCCGCGCAGCTTCAAACCGCCGACATCCTGCTCATTATCCCAGACATGGGCGACGGCGCGACCCGTTAGCATCAGATTGATCAGCGACTGGCCGCCGTAGCCATAGGTGCTGTGTATCAGGGGCTCCGACGTGTCCGATATGTCGGCGGCCACCAGCTCCGAGCCCTTGGTGAGGAACACCGAGTACATAAACAGCAGCACACCGTAAGTGTTCGCCAGCTGGCCGTAGTTCTCCATATAGTAGCGGGCCACAGAGGCGATGTCCTCGAAGTGGAGCGTGTGGAGGCGATCGTGGAACTCATCCGGCGACAGCTCTCGATGCGGATCCAGATTGGACAGCTGTTCCTGCAGCCACTCGTTGACCGAGCCGGGTGTGGCCTCGGCCGCCAGCTCCACGCCTCCGGCTGCCTCTTCGAACGATCCGGCTGGGCCAGCCGCAGCACCAGCAGCAGATCCTGCCTCGGCAGCTGGCGAGCGCTCTTTGGTTGAACCATCCTCCGTGGCGTTTCCACGACGGCGCAAGAGATGGACGATGCGGTATCGTGGCGCCCTGCAGTTCTTCAGGATGTTGCACAGCGCCTGGATCAGCAGGTTCTGGCACTTGTCGTAGGGAATCTGAGGGGTTAGGATGAGAGTGATTAAACTGGGGCTCCATTGCGGGGCAGCAGCAGTATACCCACCTCCGACAGCTTGACGCCCGGCATGTCCATGATAATTATCTTAAGCAAGTACGCCTGCACCGGCGCTATCACAGCACATGGGCCGCCCTGTTTTTGGACTAATGCCGACGGCTCCACTTTACTAAACTCGAATCCTGGATGGGTACAAGTTGCGGGTTAGTGATATGTTCATAATGTCAAAGTTAAAAATCTGAGAATGAGTATTTCACCAGCATCCTGATAACGTTTATATTATAATTCATTTACTAGCATTTGCAACTTTTTCATTGATTGAAATCGAATTATTGCCTTCAATTTGTTGACAAGGAATGGTATTTGGAAGATAAGGTTTAGAAGCTCCTAACTTTGCGAAAGTTCTGATCATAGAGTTGTACAAGAAAGTAAACCATCATAAGACAGCAAAAAGGTTTTAAAACTAAGTTCTCTTGATTTACAACCTGTTCCAAAACAAAACAGTTCAATACATCATTTTGACCACCAAAAACTCTTTATATTGGAATTGTTAGTTTTTGAAGGCATTTTCTCGGTCCCTAGCAGGTAATTTGAAGCGTGACATGGAATAAATAAAATAGAATCAAAGAATCTTTTTACAAGAAAAATAATACAATTAAATATTGAATCATAAAAAAGTAGGGACTATTTTGATATAGAATTTCTGTTGCTAAACCATAAAACGTTCTAAGTTCAGAGAACAAAATCACTCTTGCACATGAACTGGGATAAATCCCGGATTACTTTACTTAAGTTGATTATTTAAAAAGAGTTCTTTAACTCGAAAATGTAAAGTGAACACGCATGAACATGACTTGCGATAAGTTTAACTATTGTGTTGTAAATAACACTAAAATGGGTCAGGAATCAATTTTATACATTGAAAGGAGTTTTTTAGTTGTTTTGGCAAGAATAATTTTCAAGTTCCAAGAAGAATGTTCAGAATAATCAATTGGAATAAGTTGAAATATATGTTTAACAATTATCTTGGATTACTTTGCTCAAGACTAATGTACAAAATGTGTTGTTTAACTGGGAAAATAGGAGTACCCCTTAATAAGCATGACACCTGGGAAAGGTGGAAATATTCTAGGATAAGACATTTGCCCCATTTAGTCTACATTATTCAGCACTAACATTGAAAATGGTTTGTTTAATTGGGAAAAATGGAAGTAAACCTTTGAACATGACCTGGGTCAAGTTTTCGGATGCCCGTTCCCACTCCAATTGGGCACTCCATGGCTGGGAGCGAAAAAGGGCGCGCTTTTTCGCCTGCACTGGGTGGTGCACAATGTTAATAGAGGGTGGTGGTGATGGTCAAGGGGATGGGGCTGTTGATTGGGTGGTTACCTTGAGACCAACGCTTGAATACATCTTCGCGCACATTGTCGCCCCACAGCAGTTGCTTGATTTCGCGCAGTTCGCGCATATCGGTGGCGTTCAATTGCGGCAGCGGCAGCGGCTGCTGCTGCTCCAGCTGCATCGGGTGTTTCTTCTGCCCGCCAGACGCCAGCGGAGATGGCGATGGCGATGGAGAGGCAGCTGCTCCAATGGTGGTGGGGGGATTGCTGCTGCCGGGACTGGCGCTGCTGGCGGCTGGGCTGGTCGTTTGCGAGTGCGAATGCGAGTGCGCCTGCGATTCCAAGGCCGAGGCCGCCGAGGCCAACGTCATCGATGCCGCTGCAGTTTTTGGCGAGACGGAGGATGAGGATTCCTCGCCGCCGCGCTGCTCGCGCACGATTTCTTCGTTCATGTCCGCCAGAATGCAGAATGCTGAACGCTGAACGATGAACGCTGAACGATGCACTTCTCTTACCGCTCGCTACGCTCGTCCGCTGGTGGTCAGCTGCTGCTCCTCGCTCGGGCACGCCTCGGTTGCTTAAACTCTGCTTTAGATGGGATTCACTTGATTTTGGCCCACCAATTCGGTTGGCATTTTCGCCCAGCTTTTTTTTCTCTCTTTTTTTTTGGCGAATGCAAATGCAACAGTGTAGTGCTACCGCGAAGTTATCGATATATCGATAGTTCCCACCGTTCGCTGGCGTGTGATGTGCGTCAAGCTAGCGGCGGCAGCTTAACGGTGATTTAGGAACGGTGGAATGTTGAGCCGCGATAGCCGAGACACCCACCCAACATAGGTATATCTGGTATTTTATGGTATATATCAACAGTACGGTCTCACCAAAGTGTTGGCAGCGATAGCCGAGACACCATACCCAGATCTAAACATATTCACCACTGCAGGGAGTGCCGTCCACCGGATACTGCTGTGGTCAAAAAAATTAAGGTGAATTTCCAACTTAAGCTTCGCGGGCCAATTCTCTTTTTTTTGATAAATGGAATTTCTTAGACTTCCTGGCATAACAAGAAATACTCCCTTACCTTTGTGGAAATGATGATTAGGCCCAAAAAGATGTGAGCGCTAAAAATATTACATTATTACAAGCTCCATTTTATTAACATTGATAAATATTTCTGTCTAACTAATTAATAGTATTAGTAGGTCCACAAAAATGGTCATAATAATAAAAGTATTCTCCGAACCTAAACCTATTCAATAAAAAATACTAGACTTGGAAACTCCCAATAAAAAGTGTAAGACTAAAAACACAGAACTGAGGATGTTATAAATCTCGGAAAATATATAACTTAAATATGAAAGGTAAGATAAATAAATGTTTTTGAATAGTAAAGAAAGATAACTCTGGACCCTAACCGGCAACTTCAAATTCTGGGTAATAATAATATTTTAATATCGCAACTACTCGAACTGCGTCGGCTTTCATAACTTGTAGTCTTTATTTTTAAAACAATACACATATTAATATTGGATGCACTTAAATTTACAATACATATCTATATAATCCATAATCATCGGCGCTCAAATCAAAACATATATCATTTGATCTCGAGGGAATTGTGCCGAGGTCCCCGGACTCCGCATTCCGGCTTCCGGACTCTGCCGTATCCCAACCAATCTGCTCCGCCGCTCCGAATGCGCCTTAGTACATAAACACATATATTATATCTGCACGGATCTATACACACATACATATGGTTCGATTCGATTGATGGTTGGTCTTAGCTTTTGGTTTTCTTCGCTGTGATGTGATACGTTTGCAAAACATCGACTAGAGTACGGATAGAAATGAGCGGAGAGGCAAGCACATCAGGATACTGGATGCAGGATACGGGATCGCGAGATCTCCCGCCATCCTCCCATTCGATCCCAGTCCCAGTCCCATCCTAGGTGATCAGCCGTGGCGCGTGCAGTCCATGCACGTTCTCGATGGGCGGGCAGTGGGTGGCTCCTGGCGGCCCCCAGTCGTGGAGGCCGCGCGAGTTGGCCAGCCGATGGGTCAGCCGGTGGGCGATGCTGAAGCCACCACTGCCCTCCAGCTGGGTGAGCACGATGATAACTTGTCTGTGGGTGTTGCAAGTATACATACAATTAGCTAGTTGCACATTCGATGGGCAGGGCAGGAAGAAGGACCTACCTCTGCAGCGGCGGCACCGAGTCCACCGTCTTGAGCTCGCCCCGCGTGGACACCACATTGTAGCTCTCCTGGCAGTCGCACTTCACATGGATCCACTTGTTCTCGTGCCGGTTCTCCACCATCACAACCAGACCCGCCCAGCCCTGCAAAGGAAAGCCATCTGGTGTAAGAGCGAAAATTCCGTGGAACACCGATGTCTGTGGAGCACTTGCCTTGGTCAGATAGTAGGCGGTCATGCCCTCGCGCCCCTCGTGCCGCTGCCCCTTAGTTAGGGTCAGGCTGATGATGGCGTCGGCCAGGAGGTGCGGCGAGGGACTTATCTGCTCCACCAGCAGTCGCTTAGAGCTGTGTATCGCCAGGATGCATTGCGGATACTGGTGCGGATCCTCGATGCCCGTGTGCCAGTGATTGAAGGCCAGGCAGACGAGCAGGTAAATATCCCGCTCCAGCATCTTGTGGCAGCCCACGAATCCGCGCACCTGGAGTACAAGATTGCTTTAGCCTAAACCCATGCAATGGGTAGGGGGAGAGACCCACCTGCCGCTTGCTGTGCTCCACCAAACGACCAATTTCCGGCGCCGCCGGTGAGCGGGTGCGGAATATCACAACGCACAGGTCCAGCTGCGAGCGCTGCGATTTTTCCGAGTTGCGCTGTCCCTCCTGGAAGAGTGTGAACTCCGCCTCCGTCGGCTCCAGAACGGTGAGCAGCACACAGGAGATGGAGCACAGGGGCTGCAGGGTGCCCTGCAACCGCACCTCGTTCCAGCCGGAGCGCACCTTGCAGATGTCGATGCAGTCGAAGTAGTTGAGCACATCCTCGAACGAGATCCAGAAGACGCCCTCGCTGGCGCCGTGTGGCATCAGAGCGTCCCGCAGATCGTCCGTCCACAGGGAGGAGTCATCCGACCAATCGCCACGCCACGAGTAGTGACCCCATGGATTGCGCAGCTTGAGCAGCCGATGTCCCTGGATGTCCTTCACGTCCAGCACCGAGTAGGCGTGCCGTGGGCGCAGCCCCTTCTGCTGATACTCCTCCTCGTCCACCTAGCATTAGGGATGAGCAGTTGAGTAGTTATAGTACATATATATATACGAATTTGCAGAACCCACCTTCATGTTGCCACCGCCACAGCTGGCGCCCATGAGGAATCGAACGCAGCGCGAGCTCAGCAGCTGGGCCCATATCAGGTCCTTGTCCAGCTCATCCTCGCTGGGCATGGGCAGGCTGCTCGCCTGTAGCGGTATGCTCTCGCAGGGCGCTCCCGTCAGCGTGGCCAGTCCCTCGATGGCCCGGCCGGAGACCAGCGCCTCGTAGCAGCCGTGGATCTTGGCCACCGCCTTCTCGATAAGCGGCACCCAAAGCTGCTTGCGCTTGGCCTGCGAGTAGACCAGATGGCCACGCTTGTCGCAGGGCAGCAGATCATCCACCAGCACCGTCGTCCACTTGCCATCCTTGCAGAGGCGCACCTGGTATGCCCCCTGGCCGCATATCTCCTTCGTGACCAGCACCTCCTTGACCAGATCCTCGCGCTCTGCCAGCACTGCCAGAGCGCTGAGCAGCCAGCAGTTGCCCAAGACGCCCTGGCAAATGTCCGAGGGTAGCGGGGTGCGAAACACAGCCCACGGCGGATACGCCCCGCCGTCGCAGTTGATCTCGTGCGGTCGACGCCATTGCACCACTGGATTGCCGTCGCCCGCTCCGCTCGCCGGATTGTAGTACAAGCTCTTCGGCGCCGGCGGAAACGAATCGTCCACGAAGAGTTCGCTGTTGTCACGGCAGTACTGGATGATGTTCTGCCACTTGGTTAGCGCCTCGGTCTCTTCCAGCTGGCGCAGGTTCTCCATTAGCTTGCTCTCCTGCCGAATGTCCGCCGGGGTGAGGGCCACTCGAATCGATTTCCTGGCCAGAGCCTCGCCCAGCACAGCGCTCGCCAGGCCTCGCGGGCTCGAGCAGATTTCGCAGACGACGGAAGCGGCACAGTTGTCGTACGTGCATGCCGGACACTGCCACTTCTTTGAGCTGGAATTGGTTACGGCTCCGGCTGCGGCTGCGGCAGCGGCTCCCGATGCCGACACCACCGATGCGGAGCCCACACCCTGGCCCTGCTGTAGGTTGTAGCCAGCCAGGCCGGCGATGGAAATGTTCCTGGGCACAATGGAGCCGCCGGTGCTGTGGCGTTTAGGTATTGCGCCTGAAGAGCTGGAACTCCTCTGCTGCGGCTGCTGGAGCGATGGCAGTGGCTGCATCCTGGGTGAGGGACTGCGTGAGCCACGCAACCCAGCCGCCGATGTGGTTGGAATCTGCAGCAGCGGCATGGGCAACGCCACCGAAGCCAGCGGAAGATTTAAAGCTGTGGGTGCTTTGATGACCTCGCTGCCGCTCGACTGATGGCCAGTGGCTCCACTGCCACCGCCGCTTCCGCCTGCACCTCCTCCCGCAACGGCTGCTGCATCCTGTTCCTCATATGACTGGCCATCCGGTCGCTCACGCACCGCCTCCATGGCCATCGAGAGCTGCGGCTGGCGGTGCGATTTGCAGGCACTGCACACCGGCGAGTGAAGCGAGTTCTTCAGCGTACAGTGGTCACAGGTCCAGAACTCGCCCTTCCGCAGCGTCATGTCCTCGATTGAGGAGATGCTCTTCAGCTTGGAACCGCCGCAGACCACACACGCCATGGCCGTCGAGTAGTTGACCAGGGTGCACTTCTTGCAGGTCCAGGGCTCGTCGCGGGGGGTTTCTGGAAGAGCACAATCGGGCGTTACGATTTGGATTTACATGAAAGGCGGCGAACTTTACCTTTTTCCTGACCCAAGGAGGACACAACTGCCTGCTGTTGCAGCTGCTGCTGGAGTTGCTGCTGGATCTGCTGCTGGAGCTGCTGCTGCTCCAGCTTGGCCTCACACATCTCGCAGGTCTGCAGCCAAAGTCGATTGTAGGCATAGGAACATTTGATGCATGTCCACATCTTGCTGCGGCTGCCGTTGTTGTTGCCCAGCTGTGCTTTATTGTCGTGGCGCGTGGCAGCCACGGCTCCTGCTGCTGCAACTATCGCCGCTCCAGAGGATGCTGTTGCCGCTATTGCGGATGTGGCTATTATCAGGCGGCTGCTGCTGCTCCCTGGATCATGCGTACTGCAAATCGAAAACAAAACAATCAATTATCTTGCAGTCAAGTTCAAAATTCATTAATAATGGGAGATAAACGAAATCATAGACGACCACACGAGCTGTCATAACTCAGAGGAATCAGCATATTTCAAAAGCTATATTAAATAACTCCTTACAAGGATGTTTTCTTTGCAATTACCTCACAAGAGTTATGACAATCTGTCGCCGGTACAAATCATAAACATATAGTTACACAAATTTGCTTAAATAAATAACATATAACAGGCAGAAATAATAAGCTAGCAGCCGGGTAAAAAACGCGAAATATAAACAGAAGGCCCCGAGTGACTAAGCGCCACGCAAATTATCAGCAAACAAATAAAAGAGAAAAACCTAGCCAACTGATAAGCGAAACAAAGGCGTGTTTTTGTTTGGAGGGATAGGAAGTTGGATGGGTGTGGGCTAATCTCGCTCGCTCGCCTGCTGGCAATTACATTTTCGATTCGGTCGTCTTGCGCGGTCCCTTCCACACCTTGGCGTAGATGGAGTGCTCCTCCACCTGAGACTCGGAGTCGCTGGCCTCGCCGCTGCCATCGGTGCTGGTGCTGGTGCCCAGTCCTGTGAGGGATTCGCTGACCGCATCCTGACCGCTGACCTCCCCACTGCCATTGTTGTTCGCATGCGTTTCAATTGCGTTGGCAATCTGTTGCTTCTTCTTGAGCTTGTGCTGCTTGTTCACCTGCGCATAGATGGGCATGGTGGCCAATGGTGGTTGTGTTGGCTCCAACGACGATGCCTTCCCACAGGCAGAGGGCGAGCCCACAATGGCCACTGCCGTGGCGGCCGCCTGTGCCGCCTGGGCAGCAGCTGCTCTTAGTTGCTGCTGGGCCAGGGCCACGCACTCGTTCTCATACAACTTGTTGCTGCTCCCGGAGCTGCTGCTGTTGTTGTTTATGCTGTTGCTGTGGCTGTTGCTGTTGCTGCTGCTGCTGTGATGATGGTGATGATGATGATGATGATGGTGATGACTGGAGCTGGAGGAGCCGGAGGAGCTGTTGGCCATTGGCTCCGACCACTCGTTGACGGCTATGAAGACGCCGTTCCGCGGAATGGTGAACTGCGTTGGATTCATACTCACTGCTGCTGGCTCCCGCTGGTTCTTCCTCTGCAGCTGCTGCTGTGGATTCGCCGGCGACTTCTGCTGCTGCTGCTCCTGCTGGATATTCAGATTCTGATTCAGGTTCAGATTAAGGGGCTGACGCAGGGGCTTCATCTGTCCTTGGCCAGCGTCCTTGGTGGCCGACCGCGAGAGCGTGGTGATGGTGAAGTTGTACTTCCGCTTGGCCCCGCTCTCGCGCACCACCTTGTGGTTCTGGTTCTTGTTATTGTTGTTCTGCTTGCGCCGGCAAAACGTGTCGTTGGCGATGGCGAAACGGGAGTTGCTGCAGGCGGCAATGGGGGGAATCCCTGCGAGAAATCGGAGAGGGATTAGATGGATTTTTGGTTTTTTTTTTTTCTAACTTAAAACTATTTCGCAGGAGTAAGGTAGTTATTTTTGCCATTTGCTAATTTCATTATGATCATGATCATAAGTTTTGCTTTCATATACAAGGTCTTCATTTATCAATTTGTCCAAATATATTAATTAAACTAATTATATAAAGAAAAATTAATTATATCATTTTATAACTTGAATAAGCTTTACATATTACGTCTCCCTTTTCATATATAACTCTTGTTCTATTAATTAGAACCCAGCTCTTAATTATTGAAGAAAATGTTCTGTAAATATATTATTTCCATAGCTTATCTATATCCATCTCATCTGTATACCAACTATATGAGACTTAACTATACGAAACTATAATCTATCGTTATAAGATCTGTATCAGTGTTATTTGATTTCATAATATTAGCATCTTTCCATAGGCCTTAAATTCTTGTTCTAACCATTATCTACTTATATACCATTAAGTTCTGATCTGTGATGCAAGATCTCTTTACATCATGGACTGGGAATGTTAATGATCTCAGGTGTAGATATCTGAAAACCCTCTGCGGAACGCACCTGTCAGCTGAGGCGCCGGCTTGACCTGCGGCAGATTGAATATGTCCTTGCTCTGGTTGTTCGCATAGCAGATGTGACAGCTGCGTCCGGAGGCGCTCTTGTCAATGGCGGTGCTCAGGCTCTGAGTGCGCCGCAGTCCCGAGCCAGATCCCGAACCAGATGCCGATCCCGATCCAGATCTACCTTTGAGGTGCCTCTTGTGCGAGTGCTGGGAATGTAACTGATGCTGATGGTGCTGCTCCTCCAGCTCCTGATGGAGGTAGTGATGATGGTGATGTGGATGCGGATGGTCCGCAGCCAGCAGCTCGCCGCGATTGCCCAGGCTGCCGGCCAGCTCCTGGCTCCTGCCGCGGTCGGCGGCAATGGCGTCCTTGTAGATGGGCGCCAGATAGCTGACCGTGTCGCAGATGAGGCAGTGCCAGGTGACCGAGCTGTTGTCCGTGCCGCAGGCGTGGCACACCCACCGCCGGTTGAGGGCCGGATTCGAGAAGTGGCGGTACAGCTCGATGGAGCTCTTGATGTACTTGCGCGTGTCCTCGCAGTCGACACAATTGGCGGGCAGGTTTTGGCTGTTCCGCTGCGGTCTCTTCAAGCATCCGCGCAGCAGGGACTTGTACACATGCTTGTACTCGCTCCTGCAAAATAGGTAAATGGGGTTTTTCGCTTTTTTGTCGTCGGGTTTGGTTTGGATTGGATGGGTTTTGGTTTTGGTTTTGGTTTCGGATTTTGGATATTGGATCTTTGATTTTGGTTAACTTTCTGTTCTGCTGACCGCAAAGGTTATCTCAATGACTGCCCATTTTTGCTGCCCTCCGCTCGTCCGTTCGCCTCGGGAGTGGAGTTCTTTTGCGAGCGAGTTCGCGAATCGAATCGATAAACTTGTAAACAATGCTTCTTTATCCAAATCGATTTTCCCCAATTCTCGCTGCTCGGCTGTTTTGTTGTTGCTTCTGCCGCTGCTGTGTATACATGCTCTCACGCACACACTCACACACGCTCAGGGACAATCGCCAGTGCCGACGTCTTGGCTTTAAAAGCTAGCCTTAATAAGCTCTTTTTAATCATAAAAACTAATTGGTAAAACAGTTCTTTTAACTTTATATTGTGCCTATTGAGCCTTCTCCGGAAACTCACACTTAACAATTATGGTTCCTTTTTTCAAAATCAAAAAATAATTGTTTCAATAAACGATAAAAAAAATTTTTTTTTGCTTATCCTAATTCGAATTATATTTGGGCCTAAGTTAAATATAAAATACTATACTATCGTTTTCCACCATATCGTTTTCCTCTCCTAGCAATTTAATAGGTTTTTCGAACTCAAAGCAATGATAAAGTTCTACCTCTAAATAGGTACCTATATTTATAACAGAGTAGCCCTAACCTACATCAAATCATCAAAACAAGTTGGTTTTTATAGTTACCATTCCAAGCTAAATAAATATTAAATATAATATTAAGTATTTAAGAAATATGGTATTTTAGATCCAACAACTTTGTGGGTTTTTCAACTTAAGTGTTCAGAATTAAAGGAATTAAATATGGTAGGATTAAGTTTTATGTCTGGATATATTTATAGCAAAATTGTTTATAGAATTGTTATAGAACACATTTCAAACTCTCTATTGCCAATGAAACTATGCGACTTATGGAGACTTCGAGTTTTATAGTCAAAGGGGAACTAAAACATGATCCTTTCCTCTAAAAGCTCTGGTAAAAATCTAGCGATTTTGAAAATAATGGATTTTAATATGTACATTCATACATACTTCAGTCTGCAGTAATTTGTAGCTTTAAGTTTAAATTTAAATTTAAAAAAATCTATTAAGCTAAGATGTAGTGATGCATACTCTATATTTATGTGCTTTCCATTTCCTATAGGTTGATATACCTTTAGCTAGCATTATTATGCTCCAACTGGGTGTCAGCACTGGCGCTCACACGGACACACACACACGCACACTGGGGGCACAGGCTGTTTGTTTTTGTGGCGACCGCTGCGCTTACCTGGCAACCGCCGCCCTGCCCTTCTCCTTCTCCCTGTCCCTGTCCTTGTCCGACTGCTCCTTCTCCTTCTCCGCCTGCTCGTGCTCCAGTGCATCATCAGCTGTCCAGGAGGCGGTGACCCTTCGCTGCTGCTGCTGATGTTGTTGTTGTTGTTGGGGGAACACCTTGCGAACGGTGCCGCAATTGAAGCACTTTAGAGATTCCGTGGGATTGATCGTGTTGCACTTGGTGCACGACCACTGCAGCACGGATGAGATGGTGCCCATTTCGCGGGGGAATCGCTGCGGTTTTTTTTTTTATGTTGCAAGCTAAGCTTATCCTGCTGCTGCTGTTGTTGTTGTTGTTGTTGGCTGGCTGGCGGGGGAGTGGATGCGGGGGAGGTGGATGCGAATGTGGCTGCTGTGGAAGTGGTGCCCGGAACTGCCAATGGAAGTGGTGGCCGGGCGGAGATGGAGATCGATTAGGAGGACCAGTGCCAGTGCCCGGGACCAAAACGAGAACCAAGCGATGGCTTTGGCTTCCAACAGTTGCACGCCGCGTTCTCCGTTTCGTCGCCGTTCCGTTTCGTTTCGTTTCACACCATTTTTTAACTGTTGCCGCCAGGGTTGTCGAGGTGCGCGGATGCCCGCACCTGCAGGGTTGTCCGAATCCGAGTGTGTGAACCCGCATGGCCAGTGTTGCTAAGTGCCATTGGGGCTTGAAACACTGGAATATGGAACGAGTAGAGCTTATTTTGTAATCTTTGCAAATAAGAAAGCTAATTGCAAATAAAAATACAATGTGTTTCTTTTAATTACAAGTTCTTCTTGACTTGCTTGGCTAAATCTTATATGGTTATATATTTACATGGTTTTGTTGCTTATACTTATTATCAAGTTTTTATATTATTTACATTTTATTAATGGCTTGGAATTTATTAAGAAAGTTTATGATATTATTGGGGTTGTTACTTGTAGGGCTTGTAGATAGTATAGATTCTAAACTAACCAATGGAATATATGTTGCCAAAGAGTTGGGAACATATGTAAGCCAGCCAAAATTAAAATACCAATTGCTAGCTCTCGGAACCGGAGTAGCAATCTTTTTTGTGGGCATCTTTAATCCATTTGTTGTGGGATATAGATTTTTTCAAAACATTTTTTGAAAACGTTTCTTTGTTCTTTTCTCATTGAGTTTCCGTTTTGCCAAAAGATTTTAAATTAAAAACCGCTTATGTTCCCCAAAACCACCGTTCCATCCCTTAAATTCTGCTACAATACTTAATTAGTGTTCACTGTAGTCCAGGCGAAAATAATGACTTTGGTATTACTTACGCAGATATATTTGGTATATTTGCGCGCTCTGGTCACTCTGCATCTGCACGTGTATTTTTGTGTGGCAACAACATTTGCTACTAGTTTAAGTGCCGAAAAATCGCAGAAAACATGGTCAGTTCGGAGCCAAAAGGACCTGCCAAGGTGGCCAAAACGACCTCGCCGGGGAAGCCCGCCAATGGACAGAAATTTAAGCCCGGCGGAGCTGGTGGCGCCAGGAAATTCGACAAATCCGGCGGAGGGCCGGGCAAAAAGTTCGACAAACCAGGTGCAAATGGTCCCAGGAAGTTCGACAAGTCCGGATCCGGGGCCTTCAAGAAGTTCGACAAACCCGGGCCAGACGGCGCCAAGAAGTTCGGCGGCGGCGGCGGCAACAAGTTCGCCGAGGGCAACAAGTTCCGGGGAAAACCACAGGCACAGCCACAGGCGCCGGCAGAGGGCGAGAAACAGGACTGGAACAAGTTCAAGCAGGAAAAGAAGGACCTCAAGCTCAAGCGCAAGAGCTCCAAGGACACCTACGAGATCACCAAGGAGGCCAAGCAGATCTACGAGAAGCTGCGATGGTGAGGTTCCCCAAAAAAATCTCGAGGGACATTTAAATCAGAATTTTAAGAACTACAGGCGTGCCTCTCCTATTTCCATTTCCACAAAGTTTAAACATAGTATAGGACAATATATTCCATATCCATAAACAGCTTCCGTTCCCTTTCCCTATCCCTATCCTACATAGGATCAATGATCACTGCCCAATCTACTCTTCCTATAATTAAGATTATATATATAGTTTATATTACCTTTCCTTGCATTATAAAAACATTCACTATGATTATTAACATAATTTCATCATGCAGCCGCAAGACGGAGAACAAGGACAAACTGGTGGAGCAGATATACAAGGTGCTCAACGTGGGCGACACCATCTCGAAGGTGGTCAAGGCCCACGACACCGCCCGCGTGCTCCAGTGCATGCTGAAGTACGCCTCGCCGGCTCTGCGGGCCGAAATCTCCGAGCAGCTGCTGCCCTTCACCGTGATCATGTGCCAGTCGAAGTACGCCCAGTTCTGCGTTCAGCGGATGCTTAAATACGGCTCCCCGGCCACCAAGTCGAAGCTGGTGGACAGCCTGTACGGCCAAATTGTCCGTTTGGCCGGACACAGCATTGCCAGCGGATTGCTAGACACGATGTACCAGAGTGCCACGCCCCAGCAGCGCATCCATATGCGTCAGGAGTTCTACGGCGATCTGTATCGAAAGGCCAAGGATTCGAATGTCAAGACACTGAGCGACACCTACAAGGAGGCCACAAACATGAAGGCCTCCATCCTGGGCTCGGTGAAGGCGAATCTGGACCATGTGGCCAACAAGCAGCTGGTGGACAGCTCGCTGGTGCACGCCGTAATGCTAGAATACCTGCGCGCCTGCGACGAGGATGAGGAGAAGCTGGAGGAGACGGTCACTGCGTTTGCGGCCCTGGTGCCCCACATGCTGTCCACCAAGGAGGGCAGCGAGGCGGGCGTTATCTGCTTCTACAAGTCCACGCCCAAGAACCGACGAGTGAGTAAACAGTAAGTCGGAGATGTTATAGAAAAAGTCTAATGTATTTGACATTCCCCGACAGGCCATCATCAAGAACATCAAGGAGCACCTGCTGAAGATCGCCACCCACGAGCATGGCCACGTCTTTCTTATCTCGCTGCTAAACTCCCTGGACGACACCAAGGCCACCAAGAAGGCCATCTACGACCATCTGCACGGCGATCTGAAGACGCTGGTGGGCAACCAGTATGGACGACGAGTTGTCCAATGGCTAGTGGCCCCGGGCGATACCACATGCTTCCACCCGGAGTTCATTCGCGTGGTGGACGAGGGTCTGGCCTTTGGCAAAAAGGAGAAGGAGCTGCGTCGCAAGGAGATCTTCGAGCAGATCGAGGCGCCCATTGCACAGGCCATCGCCGAGGAGGCGGACTTCTGGCTGTCCAACAGCCACATTGGCCTGGTCACCGCCGACATTCTTAATCACAGTGAGTGCTCACAACTCTTTTGGGAACAAAAACGAGAAATGTGTTCTAATCGCTTGCTTTTCTTTTTTTTTCTGCCCTTCAGTTCAAGGCGAATCCTATGAAAAGGCGGCTGCAGCCCTCGCCCAAGTGGTTGCCCAGCCGGATTGGCGCATTTCAGCCGATGCCGCTGGGCCCGTGCCGCAGGACAAGAAGAAGCCCCACAACGATGTGGAGGCCATCATAGCCGAGGCCACCAAACAGCGCAGGAAGCTGCTAAATGCCGATAGCAGCAGCAGCAGTAGCAGTGACGAAGGAGATGAAGATGGGGATGAAGAAGAAGATGGCGAGAAGGAGCCGCAGACGGGTGAGGATGAGGATGAAACCGAGCCGGAGCTGAAGAAGACCAAAAAGGAGGCCAACAAATCAAAGGCAAAGGTGGAGGAGCCGGCGGCTGCTCTGGTCATCGGAATAGAGGAGGCCGGCATGCACATTGTGTTAAAGAAGATCCTCAAGAACGATGGCAAACGCGAGGGCCATCCCTTCAGCCAAAAGCTCCTGCAAAGCCTGTCCACCGATGTGGTGAGTACTTGCATTTCATATATCCAACTCTACAGATCAATAAGCCTATAAACATCTTTCAATCCTGAGAAATAAGAACACTCTAATTGCGTTCAAGTAATTTTTTATTTATTGTTAAAGGACATGATAACATTACTATTATAAAGAACGCATCGTATGTATGCTAAATCGATCAGTGCTTTAGAATGCGTTTTGATAAATTGAGTACTTCTTTATTTAATAAATGTTTCAATAATATTATTTTATCAATAAGTAGTTGCCTAGGTTTCTGTTCCCTAACTCTACCTACGATTCCCTTTTGCAGCTCAAAGTCTGGCTGGGCGTGAACCGCTCCTGTTTCGTGCTGCTGAAGCTGGTGGAGGAGAGTCCCGCGCTGCTGGAGGACTGCAAGAAGGCCATCGCGGCGGAGAAGAGCCTGAGCCAGACGCTCGTGAAACAGAAGACGCTCGGGGCCAAACTGCTGGCCGCCAAGCTGAACATTGGCAAATGAAAACCCCTTTTAGCTTAGAAAAACCTAACACTTTAAAATACATAAATCTATATTGAAATGACTGTATATTCCGTTTTATTCATGTGAAGAGACGCGTGAGCTGTGGAGTCGGTGGTCGAGGGGCTGAGAGAGTCTAGGCCTTGCGCAGGATGATGTGCAGGCCGGAATCGCTGTCGACGATGCCCGACAGCTGGCCGACGTTCAGCTTGAAGGCGGCGTCCTCGAATGAAGCCTGCATCTGACCTGTGATGGGAAAAAGTGGAGGTTAAAAGGGTTGATCATGCTTTCAAGAACCCCTCTCTAAACACTCAAATAGGTAAAATACCTTTAAAGAGCTTTGCTATTCAGTTTCCTGCATTATTTCGTAGAAGTTCAAATAACAAAGTTGCCTACTACAAATTGTGGGTTATATGTATATGGTGTATTATATATAACTTGATAGGATGAGTTAAATGGTGTTCTATATATAATTCGATAAGAAACATCAAATTTAGGAACGGTGCTAATGCTTAAGCTATTATATTATTGCGGTTACATACTTAAAAGCATGAATTTGACCCGAAAAATGTAAATAAAATCTATGTTCTTGCCGAACATCTTTGAAAATAAAAATCTACAAAACTAGGCGAATATATACTAGGAAAATAACAGAATTATTCAAAAAATCCGCCATTTTGCAAAGGATAATTTCGACTGTGGAAGATAAACCTTGCTAAACCGAGACTCCTTTGAACCTAGTGTTAATCAGATCCTGGAGAGCACTATTTGCTGCTCCTGCAGAGCTCTAAGGAGCTATTTGGACTTACCTCTGCCGAACTTTCCAAGGTCGCCGCCCCTCTTGGCGGAACTGCAGTCGGAATAGGAGCGGGCCAGCTCGTCAAAGGTGGCCTCCTGGTTGACGATCTTGTTGCGGTAGACCTCCAGGAGCAGCTGGGCCTCCTCCTTGGTGCGGGTGATGTTCGCCTCGCGCCACGAGCTGGGGCGCCGGCTGCCCTTGTGCTTCACCAGCAGATGGAGGCACTGCACCTCGTCGGGGGCATCTCCCCCGGCCGCGGATCCGGATGCGGAGCCGGATCCGCCGCCGCCACTCTTCTTGGCCGGCTCCGTGGGCTGGTCCCACTGCGATTCCTTGGTGTGCACATTCAGGTAATAGCTCAATCCTGCAAAATGCCAACATTTTAGCGTGGCCATCAGATTGCGAATTTCTCTGAACGAATAGTTGCGGTTTTTCTGCCGCCGCCCAGCTACGTTGCTTACCCGTGTAGCGGCTGGTGCGCTTCTCCCAGCCCTCGGGCAGTTGTTCGGCATCTGGCATGGTGGTTTGGCTTTATTTTACAATAAAAGTGCAAATATTTAATTGTTTCAACAATCCACTAGAGATGCAAGCCCAGTGACCGCGGTTATCGATAAATGATGCCGGTTCTGACTCAGGTATCATGAGATGGAAACATCGATAGAAACACTATTGTTTCACGGCGACTATCGATTAATAATAATTATTAAATAAGTATTAATAATATTATTAGTTAAATATATACATAATAGTTAATACTCTCCTAAAATCAGTTTCCCCTTCTCCACCACAATAGCGCGATCAAATGTTACATTCCAGCGAACTTCTAACAGCAATGTTAAGATACAACAACAAAATAGTATTCCAAAATACCAAAAATATACCACAAGTATCGATAGTCGATAGCACCACCATGGGAGGGTGTCCCCACTATTTACGGTGTGTGAACTGGCTAACTAAAGAAATACACGTAAAAAATTATTGTATTTTTCTATTTTAGCAAAAAGCTTACATTAATAGAACAGTTAAAAAAATTGATACTTAAAATAAGCTAAATATTACATAAATTCGATGTAATTTTAATATATTTAATTAAGTTACAAAAATTTGGTATGCTTTAATATATGATCACTATAACTTATGAATTCGGTTATAAGCAGTATTTCTAAATTTTTTAAAGTAAAATTTAAATTCAATTTATTACCCCCTAAACTATTCAAAACTTATTTTTAATAAATCAGTATATATATGTATAAACTGATTTATTTTTTTGTTTATTAACAATTTATACTCCAACCTGAAACACGAACGAATTGCAATTTTTCTAAATGTTTATTCAGGGGATTAATAAAAATAAAATAAATACGTGGCATTTGTACAATTAGTTTTAGTGTTTTTTCTTTCGATTTTATTACAGGCTAGCTTTAAGTAGGTTAACATTTTAAAAGGACTAGCACAAGGAGTAATAGTAATCCTCTCAGCTCAGCGTATATAAATATTGCGTATTTGTAGGCATATATATATTTGCATTATATATATCTATAAGGTTTTCTCGTAAAGAGTGGGCGAATACTTGGCGTTGTTGGAGTTGTTAGCTAATTAGTTAAGGGCGGGAGCAAGTGAGCTAATAAAAAAATTTAAATTAATTATACAAAACAATTAAATACATTTTATAAAAGTACAAACACGTTCTTCTTGCGATCTGATGGGTATTTTGTTTATGCTTACGTTTCTGTTCGTTTTTGTTTCTGTTTCTTTTCGATACGGTTTTGCTTTGTCATGTGTGTTGGGGCAGCTGCTCTGTCACGGCAGCTGCCCAAGCCCCTTCCCGCGAGCCACCCAACAGATGTCCAATTTAATTCTTTAAAATAAACCTACACCTCGAAGGGGCTCCTCTAACTTGTTAAAATTAAGTTAACACCTCTAAGGTGCTTTCATCCATTTTACAAAACTAAAATAGCATCTAAAAGGCGCTTCTTTAAGTTCTTAATAATAAATGCACACCCGCAAGGCGTTTCTTTAGCTCCTGTAAAATGCAGTGCACACTCTAAGTCGCTTTTTTTAATTATACAAATGAATTCGAGGCCTTAAAGGCGCTCCCTTTAAGTTATAAAAGTTAAAAGTACACCTTGAAGTCGGTCTTTTTGATTTGTAGAAACTAAGCTCACACCACAAGGGCTGTGCATAAATTAAGAACACATTAAAGAACCCCTCGACAATGCTCCTTCAGTTGCCTGAAATTATAAATACACCTTGAAGGCGCTCCAGCCGTGGAAGCACTTGGTAAACCGGCGCGACTCCTTGTTCTTCATCGTGAGGAAGAGTTTCCTCGGCCTCTCCGGCTGCTTAATCCGCATGTGCTGGATGTACACCTGGGCGGACTTGTAGGCCAGCTTCACCTCCACCTCGCTGCAACGCGGCCCCATCCACAGGAAGACGTGCTCGCCGTTATCCAGGATCATTATGTCGTCGTCGGCCAGATCGTCCTGGCAGAAGTCGGCGCACTTCTCGGCCACCGTGTAGTAGCCCCGCTCGTTGGAGCACCGGAACAGCCGCGTGTAGTCCATGTACTCCGCGTCCGTGTCGTAGGGCTTGCGACCGCCCAGCGCCACCCAGAAGAAGTTCTCCGGCTCGTCGCCCTCGTTAAGAATCTGTGAAAAAGTGTTTGGTAGGTGAATGAAGAATATCTCACTAGTTAAATAAAAGGATAAAAGGGATTGTTTGGGTGAACTACAGGACTAAATAGAACTCCTACCTGCAGGCTAACCCAGGGTGAGTTGAACATCTGCTCGGCAATATCCTGGACCAGCTTGGCCTCCTCGTTGCAGGCTTTGCTACCTATCCACACGTATACAATCCCCGACTGCGATTCGTCCTCCGTTTCAAATGGCACATGGAGTATATAGCTGAAATGAAAATGATACAAAATATTACAATGTTAACAAATACATGTACTTCAACAGTTCGCCACATACAATATTTAGTTTTGTTTATCTTTTCACAAAAATACTGGTCATACATATCTCTTAAGACTTAAAAAATTTCAAAGTTAAACAATGATAAGACAAGAAAGTGGGTCCCACGGGTTGCTATGTCACAAAATAAACAAGCTAAGTGGAATTTAAGCCACGCCATACTCACCAGAAGGCCGAGTTGAGATGCACTGCATCCGGATTGATTTGGATAAGGCGCGTGGTCAATGCACCGCCGTTCGATCGCAGATGGAAGAACTCCACGGGCGACTTACCCTTCGCCGTGAGCGCCTTGTCCTTTCGCTTGCCGGTGTGGATGATAAACTTGCGCTTGAAGTGCGACATGAACTTGAGGTTCTCCTGTTGCTGAAAGATCCGCACCACCTCCAGTTCCTCGCCGAACATCGCCTTGAATTTCTTCTGCAGCGTAAAGGTAAACGTGAGCCAACCCATGTTGCCGGCATTGCGTCCCTGCCAGAAGTAGACGACGCACTGGATCTCATCCTCCGGCTGATTGTTGGCGCTGAGTTTACTCTCATCCGCGGCTGGGTTAGCACCATCTTCAGGGCCAATTTCTGGCTCCTCAATGGGAATGCAATAGCGACACAGGAACACGTAGCATTCGCCGGTGTAAAATCGACCCAATTCCTCCTCCGGCAGCCGGACAAACTTCTTGTTCTCCAGCACAAAGGCCTCCATCATCTCCAGATCGTAGTTCCACTCCTCCTCCAGCTGTTCCGCCTCTGCCAAAGGCATGGCCGACTGCCGGGGCATGAAGAGGGCGGCCAGATCCGTGCGCGTCTCCTGCTGGCGGGCCCATTGTGTGAGATTAGCCCCCGTCTTGGCCACCGACTTGGCTGTCCGTGTGAAGTCCACGGCCATTACCTCGTCCCAGCCAGCGAATTTGGTGCGGAAGATCTGCATTTCATTGCCCTCGGGCACACGCATTACCAGCGCATAGTCCGGGCGATCCATCATGTTGAAGAGCTCCCGGCTCAACTTGACGGCGGCCGCTCGGACCAATCTCGTCGACTTCTTGCCAAACCAAACAAACAGATCCGTATAGCAATCGAGTATATAGACGTGCTTGCTGTTCAGCAGGGTGTGGCAGAGTTTCTGCTCAGGTAACTCCACTTGCGGCAGCTCCAGATATCCCATGCCCAGTTGCACCTGGTAGAGGCGTGGCTGCACTGGCTGATAGTCCTCTGGAACGTGCTCCTTTGGAGGCTCGGCGGCGGCTCCCTCCTCCGGCGTCATGTCCAGTCCTTGCCAGAACTCCGGACTTTCTTCGCCCTGCCGCTCCAACTGGATCTCACATTTGTTTTTCCGCTCCGTTTTGCTAATCTTCTCCGCCATCAATCTGGCCTTGGAGTTCAACGTGTTTTTCGATCTCTCGCCTAGCCAAATGTAAATGTGGGTGCCCAAATCCAGGACGAAGGCGTGCCGGGGATCCAGGGACGTGACCAAAGGAGCCACAGGCTCCAGATGAATAGTGGCGCCATAGGCGTGCACCAAATACAACCTGGTGATATGTATCATCTCCTCAATGGTATAGAAACCAGTGGCCGTTCGCCCGCCCTCGATGTAGATGACTTCCGTTTCAAATAGGGCCAGAAACTCTTCGGACTCGTCGCCCTGCTCCTCGCGAATCGTACGACACCGTGCGCCCAGAAAGTTCCTCAGGTTCACTGCATGGATAGCAGCGCAGGCACGTTTATCTAGGGTGGCCTCATTGCCGATCCAAAAGTATATCTCCCAATCAAGCAGGCCAAGGTCATCAAACTTGGTCTTGAGGACTATGTAGCAATCGCCCTCATAGAATTTGCCATGCACCACCTCCTCAATTTTGTTGGGCAGGAAGTTCTCGATCTCCCAGATGGTCAGGCCCGGCAGCTGGCCATCTTCCTTCTCGAAGAACTTGGAGTAGTCCAGTTGCGGCTTCTCCAGCGACTCGTCCCATCTCTTCGGCTTTAGGGACTCTGGTTTGCCGTCCTCGGGCAGAGCACCCGCCTCGTTATCCTTGTCCTTGGCCACATCCTTCATGCCCTTGAGCACCTTGGCAGCATCCTGATCGCCCTCGCTGCGCGGACCGCGCCTCAAGCGGATCTTCCTTGCCGTCGAATCCTTGGGCGTGGCCGACGATGGCATTGAAGGGGGCACAGCAGCGCCAGCTAACCGCAGCTGGGTTTGCAGACTAAAATCTATGTTGTAGAACTCCAGGCTGGTGGCTTTACTAGCCTCACTTGGCTTGGGTGGCATCACTAGCTCTGGATTGTTGCGCAAGTCCAGCTGATCCAGTCCCTCGAGCAGGTGAATGGCATCGGGCAGGGTTATCAGCCGATTACAGCTCAGGTTGAGCTGTTTCAGAGCACCGCATCGGCAGAGACCCTCGGGCACCATTTCCAGCAGATTGTTGGCCGCCGAAAAGACCTCCAGAGCACCCAGTTTGCCAATGCCTGAGGGTATGCCCTCGAAATTCAGCTTATTGTCGTTAACCAGCAATCGCCGCAGCTTGGGCAGTTTGCAGAGAGCGGCGGGCAGGGCCACCAGTTGATTCCGCGATAGATTGAGCGACTCCAAGCGCTGCCACAGCTCCACACCGGCACTCAGCTCGCTGAGCTCGTTGTCGCTCAGATTCAGCCGCACCAGGGTAACCACATTGTAGACGCAGTCGGGCAGCTTGGGCAGCGAATTGTGCGACAGGTCCAGCTCGTAGAGATTGGCCAGGCTGTCCAAGCTGGTGGGGAAATTAAGGAGCGTGCGCTGCGTACCGCTCATCTTGAGGACCTCCAGGCTCTGCAGCGAGGGCAGCTGGCGCAGTTGGAACAGCTCGAGCGGATTGTGCGACAGGTCGAGCGTTTTCAGGTTGATCAGACGTCGCGTCTGCGGTGGCAATGTCTCCAGTCGGTTGTGCGACAGATCCAGGAAGAGAAGATCCGTGAGATGGATGAACAGCGGCGTGGGTATGGTCTCAATCTGATTGTTGCTCAGGTTGAGCACGATCAGGTTCTTGGCCCGCTCCAGGCCCTCGGGCACCTCCTTTAGCTTGTTGTGCGACAGATCGAGGGTGGTCAGCTCCTCCAGGTGGAACAGTTCCGGCGGTATGCCGCTGTTCTTCAGCTTATTGTGCCGCAGGTCGAGGGAACGCAGGCATGTCAGCTCCGTCAGCTCGCCGAAGATCTTCTCCAGGCGGTTGTGGTTCAGCGACAGGTGCTCAAGCTTCTGCAAATGGCCCAGCTCCTCGGGAATCTCCGCCAGCTGCGTGCGATCCAGTGTGAGCCACTGCACCCGCGACATCTGCCGCATAGAGCTGGGGAATGTTGCCTGCAATCGAATCGATCATATTTCAGGATTATCTCTTCCACCGGAGTTATGACTAATGCCCCAGGTTTTGTGTGTTTTCGTGTGTGTGCTTTTCGGTGACCTGTTTTTTTTGCTTTTTTCTTCTTTTTTTTTTTTAGAACCCGAACCCGTACCCCATCTCCGAAAAAACAACAACACTGCGGGCGGATCTGGTTTGTTGTACTCACGCTGAAATCATTTTTCGTAAAGTCCACACCGCGCACAAACGGCAGCACGCTCATTTTGACCACATAAAATGTTATATTTGTTATATATTTTGGGCTCAAGCTGCTGGCCCTGTTTTTCGTTTCTTCTTCTTTATTTTGTTTTTTTTGCACTAAAAAAAAGAAGAAGACTAGCTGGTGACCGTCCACCGCTCGGCCATGCAAACGGCTTGACTGCGCGACGCCCCTGTGTATGCAGCATGCAGACCTGGTCACACTGAGCGCGTTAGCCAACACTGGAGTGTTAGAAATCACATGCGGCACACTCGCGTATCTTTAAATAGGTGTGGGTACATAACACTTTAAGGAGTTGGTCACGATAAATACGCCTTTTGTGGCCTTAATTGTTTTTAAAGTAATATCATTATTTGGACCTCACACTTTTACGTTATCAACATGGGATTTTTATGTTTTTCACAGTTGCTAACTGATTGGCCATCATTGTTCAACTTAGGGTGTAAATCAGTGTGACCCTTTATGGCGCACTATTTTTTTATTTTTTAAAATTTAACTGAAAATGTAGTAGCTTATAATTCTTTAAAAAAATTAACGTAAGTTTTGAGAAGTCTCTTAGTTCGCTAAAGATATCAATGAAAAATACAAATAAACAGGCGAAAACGTTCTCTAATTTTACAGAATTTGTGAGCTCAAATTTAAATAAAATTGATTAAGCTCTGGCTTAAAATTAAACATAAATAATAAAGCTAATTTTTTAACTAAAAAGAAAAATGGCTACAGCCTTTTTTAGTGCATGCTAGCGCACAACTGCCGGTCACACTGCTGGGGGTTCGGTTTTTTCGGAGGTCCTTTTCGTCCTGCAAAAAAAAACAGCATAATCCAGAGGGTGTGACCAAATTGAACGACACGAAATTTTCATACTTTGCCCAGTCTTCGGAATGTGAAGGTCCTTGCTCGTGTGTTGTGTTGCCTTTTCCCCGAAATTGAAAAAACAAGAAATTAAAACTCTCAATAGATTCGAACATTACAAACCCGATTGCATTGCAAGTGTTGAAAACAAAAGATATTATTAACCAATTTAATGCGAAAAGGCTGAGAGTCTGACAGCTGAAAACGAAAAAGTGCAGCAAAAAGTAATCATTTCGAATTTCTGCCAAGTGACTTCCCTGGGCTTTGTTTGTTGTGGAAAATTGTGTACCCCCGAAAAAAGGGAGTGTTTTTATTTGGTGTTCCTTCGTCACTAGTTTAAGTGTCCAAATAGTTGGCGAATTTAATTTTTGCCGTTATTTCCTCTGTGTGCTGGTGTATGTGTGTCTGAGTGTTATTGTTGCATTTGTCGTTGCGTAGCAAACGCATTTTGCACTGCGTTAGTGTGTGCGTGTGGGTGGTTGGGGGGTGGCGGATGATAGGGGAGGGGGGCGTGGCAGCGGAAAGTGGGCGCAGCAATTACGAGAGAACTGCCGAAAGGAATAAGGATAAGGAAGAGGAAGCAGCAGGAGCGGGCTGAAGCAAAGCCAGAGCGAACTTATAATCAATAGATATACAAACGCACGCGCAGCCGCGTTACCGTTACTCGCACACTCGCCTCTTTTTGCCCTATCCTTCTTGTTGTTGTCGCTGTTATTGTTGTTGTTGTTGCTGCACTGTTGGACAAAACGAACCAGGAAGAGGAAGACAAGTGAACAAAGTTGCTATTGCGCTGGGCAGCATCGTTCGTCCTCAATCAAAATCATGTAAAAAAAAACGGAATTAGGAAAGCAATAGAAATAAAATAGAAAATAAAATAAAAGAAAACACCCGCGTTCGTGTCGTTAAAGTTTTAAACGTAACAACCAACATGCAAATCCATCAACCGGCAATCCCAGTAGTTTGTTTTTTAATTGAAAAGAGCCCGCAAGTGTGGGGGCAACCTACTTATTGAGCAATTAAGGCCATGCCCACGCATGCACGCCCACATATGTATGTATGTGTGTGTACATACAGGAGCCGTTATTTCGAGTATGCCAAAAAGTGGGGTTAAAATCGCCAACGCAGATCCCTATAGAGCATGAAGAAGAAGAAAATAAGACTACTTCCTTTTACATATTTTAGCGAATTTTCAAATTATCGCCAATTTGTTGAGTTTAATTTTTAAATATACATATGTATGTATATGCAGAAATGGGAGTGTGATGTTTGTGTATCATTCAAAATTATAAAATAAAACCTTAAGTTCAATCAGATTATATGTAGCTTTATATGGAAGCTTTACAATCATATAGTGTATAAAGTCAGGAACACATTGGTAGGAAACCAAACAAAGAAGTCTATTTTTTTTATTCATATTCCTTATAAAGTACTTTAAAACTAATCATTAAATGTGTCGGTCCGCCCACAGAACTATAACACCTCGAGAATTCTGATTGAATAAATAGCTTTTAGCCATGTTTGTTGGCAGCAATTTGCCACGCCCACATTCATTTTTAACAAGTTGTATTTTTTTGGTCTTTACAAATTTGTTTTGAATATATCAACATTTTTTTGAACGTAAAGTTACCCACTATATTGTTCTATTCACAAAGACGACTCCTTCTGGTATGCTACATTTTTCTGAAACGTTAGCATTTTTTCTCTTTATTATTGGGCATACTCATAAATATTATCGTTTTCTAACAAACAACTAACGAATTCATTTAATTTTTCAGTGTTAAATCTCTAATCTGCTGGGAGAGCTAAGTTTATAGAGGTTAAACCCTTATCTGTCGCTAGTGAAATCTTTCCAAAGAGTACTTTGGATGATAGAATTGATTAGAAGAGTTTTTGAAAAATAAACCGCTCAGAATTCCCAATCAGATTACTTTGAATTGGGTGTAAGCTCTTTGAACATTAAACAATAACCGGAGCCTTCGGTGCCTCAGAGAATTTATATTAATTAAGAAACGTGCACTTCTGGTTACTTAATATCCTTTCTCCCCCCTGCTTTCTTCGCCCCTTCTCCAGTGCACGTCAATTTGGATTCGGTGTCAAGAGGTTAGGAAACTCAGGCCCGTGAGCACGCAGCAGGAAAACGCGCAGCAACGAGGGAAGGAAAACCGTCAGGAGCAACAAAGGACAGGAAGAGCAGGCACACATTCCGATTCCAGAAGGGGGAAAGCCGTTGGAAAGCAGGCCAGGATGGGCGACTATCACGAGTTCACGGACCAGTACAAGGTGCCGGTGATAGCGAAGCTACTCCACGCCCTGCCCCACTACAACATTACGTTCCACAAGATCAACAGCACGTTCCGGCCCAACGATGAGATCTACCTGGAGGTTAGTGAACTATGTATACTCAAGGACTCGCACTAAATCTCTCATATTAAAAGTATAGTCGAGTTTCCATAACTTGTATTATATATTATAATATACGTTTTATGGACCGATGTTTCTGTTTTTAAACAAGTTCTTTTCATTATATCTTTTTTGATTTGCCTCGAAATTGTAATAATCTAATCTTTATAGTGACATACGTCCGTTTTCTAGGCCGCACATTTTTTAAACTCCAAATTTTCGTATGTTTTCTATGTTTAAAGCCTATTTAATATAAGTTTACATCATATTCAGCTTCAAAATAAGAAAGTGTAGTCCCCTTTTATATATATATACATATATTTATTTAAATAGTGGTTTGGTGGACTTGTCAAAAGTATAAATATAATAATAATTTCACTATAAGTACATTAAAAACCGTTTAAAAACATCGAAAAACAAGAGAGTCTAGTTAACTTTTGAGTAACCACAGCTTTCCCTCGCTTCCTCTTATAGAGCCTGGGCATCTTGGGCTCGGTTCCGGCTGCCCTGCTGATCGTCTCGCTGCTGGGACTGCTCTTCTATCTGATGACCCGCTGCTGCGACCGGAAGCCCCGACCAGCCCACTCGATCACCAGCCTGAAGGTGGCCCTGTCCATCGTGACGGTCATGTGCTGTGCGGCAATCGGATTGGGACTGTATGGCAACGATGATCTGCACAACGGACTGCTGGAGGTGCTGACGGCGGGCAGGAAGGTGGACAACCTGGTCACCACCATCCGCAACCAGACGCACATCCTCGAGAACACGCTGACGAATCGCATAAGGCCGCAACTGGTGGAACTGGCGGACATCTTCGATCAGCCAGTGTCGAATCAAACGGCCCTCTCCAAGCTCTTTGTATCGCTGAATATTGTCCAGGGAAATGTTACTTTGGCCACCAATGCGGCCAGTGATATCCGACGACCCCTGATGGGCATCTCCATGACGCACTTCCTCACGGTAAGCCCTATTCAAGACCAAAAATGCTGACTACCAAATACCAAATTTTGTAATTCCCATTAGCGTGGCGATCAATGGGAACTGATACGCTGGCCGGGAACGGTGGCCACATTGGCCCTGCTCCTTGTCCTGTGCGCCGTGCTGCTGGTGGGCGTGGCCCGGCACTCGCGCTGCGCCCTAATCCTGTTCAGCGTCTGCGGTCTGCTGGCCGTCACCGGTTCCTGGCTGATGTCCGGTCTGTATCTCTCGTCCTCGGTGGCCGTCGGCGATCTGTGCATCTCGCCAGCGGATTTCCTTGTGTCCACGGCACCCCGGGACCTGCCCACGAACGTCCTGCTGCACTACACCCAATGCGAGCCGGGCCACACGAATCCGTTCACCCAGCGGTTGAGGGAATCGCAGAATTCGCTGAACAATGCACGCAGTGCCATGGCCACGGTGATGAAGATATCGCTGGTGCTGTTCAAGTCCTCGGGCCTGCAACCGAAACTGGGTGCGGTGAATGCGGATCTGAATAGCAGCGAGAGATTGCTAACCCAACTGACTGCCCTGGTGGACTGCAAGGCGGTGCATCACAATTTCCTGGCCGCCGCCCGGGGACTTTGCGAGGGGGGACTCCTGGGACTGGTCCTAATGCTGATAGCCAGCTTCATAGCGGCCATTTTGCTGACCATCATGGTGTGGGTGGACTCGCACACGTGGATCTACATACGGAAGCGGAACGACTACGCCCAGGTGGATGAGCCATCGTATATCTCGCACCCGGCACCGCAGAACCATCAGCAGATGATGAATGCCGCCAGGACGTTGCCGCGAAACCATAATGGGTATGTTATAGAAGATCCTCCATAGAAGACCCGTCCCGCCGCCCGATTCCCGCCTCCATTCTCTCGATCTCTCTCTCTATGTTCTGTCTCGTCCCTCTGCTCTCTGTTTTTCCTCTGCTCTTGCGCCATATCTGACATTCCAGGCACTTCAGCCCGCCGGTGATCAGCGGCTCCCACACGCTCCAGCATCCCAGCAAGCGGCAGCAGCACGAGATGATGGCCCACGCCCACATCCAGCAGAACATGCGCGCCATGGGCACCCACACGCTGGGCCGGCTGCCGTCGCACAACCACAGCCCCACCCACATGACCGGTAAGTGGGGACCCGCACCACCCACTCCCGAGAGTTGAATCTCGAATCTCGAATCTCGAACCACACGCCCACTTCTCTATCTGACTTTGCACTGGGAGAAAAGGCGACCTAAGTAATTGAATGTAGTACAAAAATAGACAGAAGAAATATCCAAGTGATTCCACTAAATTCAAATATTTAAAATATGATGAAATATGATTGAAATATATTATATTTAATATCAAAGATAAATGTTATGGAGTGGGTTCACTCCTTATTACCTGAGTAAACTTAAAAAACATTTCGAAAATATTTAAAGAAATCAATAAAACGGAATGTACTGTAGCTAAACTTGACTTAATTCAAACGCGACTGTTATATATATAGTTAATATATTTTAGAAGGATAAGCATCGTAACTTCTAAACTTGTAATAACTAAAATTGAAAATTCTTAAAGTCAAATTGTTGAAGGCGCCTTTTCTCTCAGTGTATGTTTACATATCTATATCAATCTTTGTGTCCATATGTGTATAAAACCCGGAGACCAAATTGAGCTGGCAATTGAAAAGGACTTGCAAGGAAATCGCGTTTACAGTAATACAGTAAAACTTTCAATAAACCATATGTCTGTGAAACGGGTATAACCGTAAAACGAGTTGAATATTTAATGTTTTGTCAATTAAATGGAAATAGTATTGATTTAAAAGTTGTAATTGAATGGTTCGTGACGAAAACCGCTTCATTGCCTGGTTTCGAAAATGCATAACCGATAATTAACCGATTCGTAACCGGTTCAGCTATTTCTAACTGCCAATCAACCGCTCACTTCGCTCTCATTATGTACGTTTCTTCTATATAATCTCATTCCATGCCAAATGCCCGCGCCCATCCAACGATCCACACCATAACCACCATCACCATCACCATTACCATCGATGCGTCGACATCCTGCATTCTGCATCCTGCATCCTGCATCCGCATCCAACTCCACATCCTTCGCCCAACCCGCGCCTATTGCTAATCGTTGTGTGTGTGTGCATTTTTGTAGGTCCCAATAATGGTAAATATGCAACCCTAAGCAAACAATGCAAGACATTGGAAGCGAATGACTTTTACTGAAAACCGTCGCCACCCCCCGCAGCAGCAGCAGTCGCAGCAGCAGCAAACGCCGCCGCCAACATGCCGCCGACCACGCAGGCCGCCCAACAACAGCAACAGCAACAGCAGGCACAGCAGCAGCAGCAGCAGCAACAGCAGCAACAACAGCAGGCACAGCAGCAATTGGGAGGACCACAGCCCATCTACTGCCATCATCCGCATCAGCATCCGCATCCCCATCCGCACCAGCATCCGCACTCGCATTCGGCCGCCGCCGTGGCCGCTGCAGTGCAGCACCAGCACGCGATCTACCATCAGCAGCAGCAACAGCAGGCGCAGCAATATGGCACCTACACCACGGCCGCCCACCACGCACCGCATCATTTGGGGCCGGGCCAGAGCCAGATCTACCAGCAGATCCCGGCCCATTTGGCGCCCCAACTGGCGGCCAATGGGAATCCGCATTCCATATACCAGCCGCTAGTTGCCGTCAGCCAGGGCTCCATATATGTATCCAATTTGGCCACGATGCGGCGCCAGAATAGCCAGGGTGGTCCGCAGATACCGGCGCATCAGCATCCACCCAGCTTGCATCCGCAGCAGCAGCAGCAGCCACCGCCGCCCTCGCAGCAGCAGCAACAGTTGCATCAGCTCAAGTCGCCGCAGCAACACCAGCAACAGTTGCAGCAGCAGCAGCAGCAACACCACCAGCAGCAGCAGCAGCAACACCACCAGCAGCATCAGCAGCCACAGCAGCCACATCACCAGCAGCAGCAACAGCAAAACGAATCGGACGTCATACCCATTAGCACGGCCATGGATGGCGCCATTTATGATCGGGACAAGCAGATCTACAAGTGCTCCACTTTGCGGCAGGGCGGCAAGTTCGATCCCAAGTACAAGCCATCGATACTCAACTGCCCGCTGCCGGAGATCCCCAAGGATGCGGAGCAGCCCAAGGTTGAGTCGATCTACGAGCAGCGCCAGCAGGCCCATCACCAAAACTACTCCAAGTAGGTGTTGTAAGGCTCCCAGCCCGAGTGCCAAACAAGGGAACTTCAAGTTCCTGGCATGGCTGCGCTAGAAATGGTTCAAATGCTATCCAGAAAGCTTGAATTTCATGAATATTTCTCTAATTATATTGAAAAAACTAAGCTTGCGTAGTAACTAACTTTTTAACTTAACATATAATAGAGTTATCCATGTATATAAGAAATATTTATTTAGAACGTTGTTTCAGTTTTTAAAAATCAGTATATAACAATATAGTATTTATTGACTTTATAACACTTTGTTTTTAGCTTTTTAATGACTATTATCTTTTTTTATTTGCTGTAAGTTATAATAATGGTTATTTAAAAATCGTTCTTTGCTAGATTTTAGAATACGATTATTTTATAAGCAAAGCCTTATAAGGGTATAGCTCTAATGGTATTTTCTAACTTTGTCCAGGACCCTGCAGCGTCCGCCGATGAAGTTGCCGCCGCAGATGAAGGCGATTCCGCCGCCGCGCATTGGAACGCCCACCTCGCCGCCACCGCCCGTCGCCCAGCCGCTGGGTGAGGCCAATGGAGGAGTACCATCTGTCCTCCAGAATGGAGGAGGCGGAGGAGGAGGAGGAGGCGGAGGTGGAGGTGGAGTTGGAAACGCCAACGAGGACACCTCGCTGCCGCCGCCGCCGCTGGAGGCGCAAACGGAGGGGACCAAGGGTCGAATGGGACCAGGAGCTGGACCAGGAGCGGCCGCCAATGGCAAGGTCCTGCACAACGGCGGAGGCGGTGGGGGCGTGGCCAGCGGCGGCGGTGGAGCGGTGGACGATGATGATGACCTGCCGCCGCCACCGCCAGCGATAACCGACGAAAGCAACTATGCGGTGACGGAGCTGTAAGATGGCCATGGCCGAAAACGACGAAAAAAACGGAACAAAACCCCAGAAAAGGAAGGCAGAAAACCGGAAATAAGACAGGAATTGGTCAGGACTCGAGATTGGGGGCGTCTTCCTAGAACTCGGATGTAGGATAGATACATATATATCGGTGGGAATCGATGGAATCGGGGGATTGGGACTATGGATTGCTGGAGCGGCGAGTGTTCCTTCTTGATTTGTTGCATTTAACGTATCGTAGCGTAATCGTATCCTAGACCGGAATCCTGCTTTTCGACTTTTGTACATACTAAACACAGGACTATATCCGTATATCCGAGCATCCAAAAGAATGCGGATACAGCGGATATGAATACACAGATACTAGACACGCACAGGCAGACAGACAGACATACAGACAGACAGACGAACGGATATGTAACATATATCAGCGATCTATTACTTATATATAAATATATGTATATCTCCATTTAGGACTCACGGTTATTCCTTTTTGATAATAGCATATTTTTACCAATTTTAATGCGCTAAATTGTCAAAAAAGAAACAATTTTACGGGGGCTAACTTATTGTATTATACAACATTAATCTACAAAAGTATATATATATTGTATATCCTCTACAACCGAAGAACGGGGAAACAAAAACCAAACGATACCATACTGGAAACGAAAGACCGACACTTGAACCTAAAAACCAACCACCACCAAATAATGAAAATCGAATTCGGATCGTAGGCCATAAGTTTCAGAATCGAACTGTAGTAGAAACGATAGCAAAGATTTTTTAGGCACTTGTCGGGAGTCAATTTTTAAGTAGACAACGGGCAACTGAATGGATGGGCAGAGGGGCGTGGCAGGTTCTTGTTTGGTTTTTGGAGATTTACACGTGTTTCATACCTATAATCAGAGTCTCTTTTTACATATTTTCAACCGATTTTCGAAAAGGATTCTCTATTTATTTATTTCTAGAAGTCATTGCATTTTACATAATTTTTTTGTAGTTCTTATTAACCCAAAGCATTTTTAAACCTTCTTTAATATGTGATATATTCGAACTCTAGTCATTCAAATTTTTGAAATACCCCTAAAAAGTTATGCTCAAGATATAGGGGTTTAAAATATTTACTTGTAAAAGTCATCATTATCATCATTTTTAATGGCCTAAGTTCCTGACTGATTGCATTTATACCTACTACTCCTAAAATAAATGTTTATTAAATCGCATGGCAGTGGCGCAGATAAGCCATTCCTTATTTTACGTTATAAGAAAATCGAACCGATATGACCTCGAGTATGCCAAACGTATATTAGTTAATGGACAATTATTTAAGCACCCCAAAGACACGAAGTACTGCTATTGTTAAGATCCCAAAAGGAACCGAATCGAATCGAATCAGCGATGCCCGAGCCACAGCCATTCAGGTGGATACCCCGTTTAGTGCTCGACTCTGTCCTGGGTCTGGGTTGTGCTGCGGACGATCCCAGGATCAATGGATCGGGATCATCACGGGATCAGGATCGGGATCGGGATCGTCCGGGACTGGCGGGCTAAATCGATCGAGGATTTGAGCCTGCAATTTTATTGTGTATCTAACCTAAGCTTAACATGGAATGCATTTATTAAACCTAAACATAAACCAGATATATGTAGATATTTAGTGGGCTAACTGTATATTTAGTAGCTAAACGAAAGGCATATATAGTACTAGCGTAAACAATAACCAAATAGATGAGAGATGAACATTCGACTTGGCATGGAACCGATAGCAATATGAAACTAACACAAAGTACTGCCCCCCCAAAAAAACCAAAACGAAAATAAGAAATAACAGCCGAACAACCGACGAACCAAACTACAAAGTTATATAGATATATACACACAGACAAGCGATATATACACAAATAGATATTATAATAAAATAGTTATAGACAAGATACTTAAGCCTATCGACAACTATATACACCAGCAACACACAGCAAGTATAATCGAAGCATTTTTAGAGGGATTCCCGGAGGCCAACTTCCATCGAGGAGGACGAGGCCAATCAACTAAGTCGAGCCCCGAACACTGCCCACACAGCGAAAGTTCTCAACATTTAACGATCGATCGATCGATCGATCGATCTAGCCGTAATATACACTTAACGACCCTAACTAGAGCGTACTCTCATTGAAATGATCAATTGTAAGATATTAACAATCGGGTACTCGAATCGAAATTGAAATTAACTCAATCGAAAAAAAAACCAGTGACATTTTTAAAGTAAATATGTAAAGATGGTGTAAAGAGAAACGGAAACGGAACAAACTAATCAAGTTTTTTATTCGCTTATTATACAATTACCAGTTATAAAAAACAAGACAGAACTTCTCAGGGGTTCTGGAAAATGCATAAATGAATGGAATCCTTTAAGGATCCCCAAGGCCCCAAACAATGGATTGGAAAACACCGAAAAAACCCGACCCCGAACCCCTTGGGAAGCACTGTTTTGGTCTTAAAAGTTTCGAGCCCAGATTGAAACTCCATTAACACGTATATATAAATATAACACAATTAGTTCGTAAATATATTTCTGTGTTAAATGTTGTCTCCGTACGCGTTGTAGTTATTACAAAAGAAAATCCCTAAAAAAAAAAACCAAGATTAACTCAAAATGCAGAAGAACCGAGAAATGGGCTAAACAAGATCCAAAAAGTAATTCGCATTTTTTTTCGAAAGCTCAACGGCAGCAGCAATAAGGCAAGTTAAGATCGAGTTGTACAACATATATATAAAATATATATATAAATATATAGTATGCATAGTTAAAGAAAATGTAAAGAACAGAGGCATAAATCGAAGCGCTTAGTGGCATATTAATTAACGAGTAAAAATACAAAAATGAACGACAAATGGTAATTCTAACGAATCGTAAGGGCAGTTGAACAATTCTTGTAAGAAGTACGAAATACAAAGATCTACTAAATAAGTGAGTTCCAGAAAACACGCTTTGGCCCGCCAAACTTTTTGGAACTGTTCCGAAAAGCGGGGAAAACCAAATTTCTGGAACGAAAAAAATATTTTATGCGCAAAATCGAAATGAATCGGGTAATTAAAAGAACCGAGATTCCCGTGAAATGAAGATGAATTTCTTTCAAAAGCAAACAGCGGCAAAGTAAAACGCTAAAAAAAAAATCCAACAAAAATATTAAATAAAAATATAAAATTTAATTGCATTAGTTAGATGGAGAAAAGTTGTTTTTATTGGGAGCCACTGAAATGATACGAATTCAAGGTAGGTTCGATTGAGGTCATCAACAAATTGTACCTTTATCGGTTCGTAATATCGCTTTGACCTGAAACCCTTGGATAAGATAAAACATAATCGAAAACACAAGCCCTTTCTAATTTATTTCACATTTTATTTTGTATAGTTTCATTTTAATTTTATCATATTTGTGCAGTTTTTATTTCTTATAGCAGCAAATTGTATAATAAATATATTTTCGTTATTTAAATTTATACTTTTTGTTTTAATTTCTTTAGTTTGTTGTCACCTAGCTTCTTAAGAAATAAGAATAGCGCAATTTATTGCTTCGCACAATTGAACATTGAACAATTGCCTATATAATATGTCTCTCAAAGGTACTTGCATCTGAATATTAATTACAAATAGACACAAAAAAAATAAAATAAAATATTACATATAAGAAAAGTGGAACGAGCGTTTTCTTTCTGATCATAAACATCAACAATGGTGGGAATAAAGTATATATATATAGGATAAAATAATATAATATATATATAGTAGAGATATATAAAAGATCATAGGAATAGCAATATAAATATACATAAAAGCAATTAAATTGGATTTTGTGTTATCATCATTTCGGGCGAACAATCATCTTAGGAATTGTTTTGTTTTCGTTTTTCTTTTTTTTAAGTAGGGGGAGTGGAAATGAAGCCTTCTATATGTGTATATGGTAAATCTGTTCAGTTTTTGACTACGTGTTAAGCCTTGTTTGATATTGCTGCTTTTAAGGCCTCTCCCACTTTGAAATCCATTTTGCTGGCTCTGCCTTGATCTAAATGTTTCCTCTGCTGTTCATCTATAGGTATTTTAAATTGTTATACTTTTGTTAGTTATTGTTAATTGCACTGTTGGCGGCGGCCACGAGCTCGGGAACGCTGGAGGAAGCGGCACTGCTCTGGCTGACGGTGCGGCCATGATCCACATGGTTCTGGGTGGGCGCAGAGGCCGCTCCCGCTCCCGGGGCTCCTGATCCGGCAGCCTCAGCTGCCGGGGGCGTGGCTTCCTCCGATCCGGAGCCGGCGTTCCGTTCCGTTCCGGGAACGGGCTCCACCGTGGGAAAGACGGGCGGCGACGAGGGCGAGCCCACGGGCGTCTGCACCATGGGCGTGGGTGGCGAACGATTCGCTGGCAACTGATGGGCAGTGGCTCCGGTCATCTGCATGTGGTACCTTTTGAAGAGAAAGATTCATTTAAGTCTAACAATTCAACAAGGGCCGTGCTTTCAAAACCCACTTGTAAATATTTTCGGTGCTCTCGACCACGCCTTGGGTGAGATTGAGGCTGCGCCCTTTGATGCCCGACTCCTTGGCCGGCGGTGACCACCAGTTGAAGACGCGCCCCACCACAGGCACATGCCGCAGGATACCCTCCTGCCAGAGCTTCTCCTCCGACTCCCGCTGCAGATCGGCGGTGACCGCCTCAATGCCCTTAAAATTGAAATCAAGTTATTAAGTGGTATGGATACAAGCAGAATAGCGAACCTTCTTCACAATCTCCGACATGGTGTCCAATACACGCGAGTTCTCCTGCACGCTCTTGCCCACCGTGACCACCAAGTCCAGCAGCTCCTCGACCTCCGTTTCGTGGGTAACCATGCCGAATCGCACACAAATTAGGCCATCGGTGCCCTCGCCGAGGGAGAAGGCATTGTCCGTGGACTTTAGGGCCTCCACCAAATCAATATTGAGCTTGTTTAGCTCGGTTTTGGCCTGGTCCGTGAGCAGCGACTCCCAGCCCTCGGGCACGAAGCGCACGCCTCCCATGCCCGCCCATTCGGGCAACGGGACGAGGCGCAGCACCTCGCTGCGCTCCACCAGGTGGATGAAGCGAGCCTTGTGCTTGATCGTCGCCCGCAGGATGTCCACGTGAGCCTCCAAGCTCTGGGCGAAACTCTCCAGGTTCTCGGAGCTTGGTGGCTGCTCGCCCAGGCCCAGTTCCAGCGGACAGTAGCGAATGCAGCTGCCATGCGTCGGATGCTCTATCACCTCGAAGTCAAACTGAAAGTAAGTGGGCGATTAGGTAACATTGTACATGGCTGCATGGTCACTTTGATGTATTCCTCACATTGGGACAGTCGCGCTGCAGTATCTGACCCAGCCAGGAGTTCAGGCGGTCAAAGTAGGAAGCATTGTTGATCTTCTCCAGCGGCCGGAGACCCTCGGCCGTTTCACGCTCAGCAGCAGCGGCGGCGGACGAGCCACTGCCCCCCAGTGGAATGGTGGTGCTGCCATCGAACTGATAAGCGACCACGGGGGCGGCGGCATCGAAGAGAGCCTGGACATCGAAGGGGCTCTGGATGATGTCCGACAAAGAGGCACCGGTCTGCGCTCCAGGCGTGTGGCTCAGCACCCGGATGCCCTCGCACTTGGAGGCGATCTCGAAGAGGATGCTGCACGTCTGGAAGGCCACGTGCAGACGCTCGGCAATCGACTTGCGGCCCAGGGCCTGCAGACTGGTCCACAGGGACAGCGCGTTGAGGCGACGCGACAGGATGGGATCGGACTCAAAGGCACTCAGCGCGCTGTTCTGCAGCGGGCGGTGCAGCAGGACGATGGGCAGACTGGGCACGCCCAGCCAGCTGCCCAAATTGAGGGCCATCGAGTGCAGCACCTCCTCCACGTGGCCCTGGCTCTGGGAGCAGACCAAGGCGGCAAGTCCGTGGCCACTGGCATGCAGCCACATGTTGTGCGCCTTGCACACGTCCCGCAGCCGGAGCAGGTTGTCCACATAGCCGCACAGCGAGGCACCAATGTCGGCGACCACTAGCAGCGGCGTCCTGTTGTTGCCCACATCCAGCTGGATTTGCTTCTGCAGCAGGGCCACATCCATCGTCCCGTACTGACTGTGCTCCGGTATGATCTTGATCGCCTCCACCGGTATGCCCAACTGCCGGCAGGCGTACTGCAGCCTCACCGGCGTCGTGTTCTCCGATATATAGAACGTGGGCTGGGCCAGAGCCGGTATGCCGCCCTCCAAGTAACCCGGACACCTGGCCACAATGGCCAGACGCACCGTGCGCAGCACTGCGTCCGCGTTGTCCGCATGGAAGCTGCTCGCCGGATGGGCAAAGTGGAACAGCGTGCCCAGCCATCTGGTGGCGTCACCGGAAATGCTATTGGTCACCCGGAGCAGCTGCTGGCGGTCCAAGTGCGACAGATAGGCAACAATGCTGTGCGAGATGAGGGCCAAATGGGAGACGTCATCCAGGGCGGGCAGCGGGAACTCCGGATCGTCATCGCTGTCCGTGTAGGAGACCAATTGCTCCAGGGACTTGAGGATATCGGAGGGCACCCGGTGCTCCGCCGGCAAAAGATCCTCGCTAATTAACCGCCGCTCCCGTTCCTGCAGCACCGGCTCCTCCTCCTCGTCGTCGTCGTCATGCTCACGATGCTCGTCGGGATTGGGATTGGGATTCGCTTTGGGTTTCTCTGGCGATGACGACACCTTGACGTTCTCCAAGCGCTGCAGCACCTGCGAGGATCGCAGCTCCAGTTCGGCCAGGCCGGATCGAATCTACATTTGGTTCAAGTTGGATGGATAAACAACGGAGCTCCAGAAGTTGACGTGTCTTCCGTCGTCGTCAGCAAAAACGGAAGAACAGAAAAAAGAGAGAAGAGAACACTTACACTGGAGGCGGCGATTTCGGCCACCGCTGGCGTCGATTGGCCCGGATCCGGTTCCTGATCCACCGCCGGACTCTGGCCGGGATCGTCGTCCGATCTGCCAGCCGCTGACATGGTTTCAATGCGGTCTAAATCGCTTTTAACTTTATCTTCAAATAATTGTTTTCGTTTCGAGCCACTGCGTCTGTGTGTGTGAGTGTGAGCGCGAGGGTGCGGGTGTGTGTGTGTGGGGAATGGTGTGACCGTCGCGCGATTACTTATTCGATGATGTGGTGATGAAACTAGTTGGCGGCTAAATTTAAATCGAACGATTTGTTAATTAATTATCTTAGTGGTATCCGGCTATCGAAATAAGAAATATAATACAGTCATATGTAGAAGAAAAGTAGTTTACATATAAAAATAAAATAGCACCTATTTTAGTTTCAACATGTGTTATGGAATATAAAATAATTCGTTATCAGAGAATAACATATATATACCGCGTGTTCCTAAGCTCTGATAACACCCATGTTTTCGAAGTTTATCTAGCTTTTAATTTTTGGGTATTTCCGTCGCCCCTAAAAATAAATTTTTTGGCGAAAATGTTCATATATGTTATCATATTCAAAATCTGATATTATCAACTTTTGAATTTTGTAAATGTAATTAAACATAACATAATTGATATGAAAGTGGTTTAAAAAAAAGGATTCGTTATGATAAGTAAGTAAGTAAGTCATCAATTTACCAGTGGGCCACAATGTGAAGATATATTAATTAACGAAATTGTTATATATAAATTTGAGTTATCAAGGTGGTCGGTTTATTGGTGTGGAAGGGGGTATTTTTGCCTTTCATAAGAGAAAATATCATATTTGTTTTGTTATTGAAGTCCTAAGCAATCTCATATTGTGGATATTGTTGTACCTGGTACCAATTTTGTTTTAAATATTTTTTTTAACTATTGTTTGGTGCCAAAAGATTTTAAAAAGTTTAACTAAACGCGGGAAAAATATTATAAGCAATACCCCGGACATAAGCCACCGGCTTGAACCTCCAATTAGAAATTAGAAAGTGTGTTGGTATATATTTAAACATACTAAATTTATTTTTTAAGCGGTCTCACCCAAATGTGTGGTGGATGACACCGCTAAGCTAGAGCTGCTAGTTTAGTGGTACCGCTTTTGGTATTTCCTTCGGTATATTTAAATGGTATCAAAAGTATTTTTTTTCGGAGCTGGACGATATGATTTATCGATAATTTCGCGGACACACGGGTGCATGAGTGTGGGAATTTATTAAACAAAAACGAAACGCGGACAAACTATATTTATGTAATAAAAGCAGCGCCAAAGAGTTATGAGCAGTCCACAACTAGGACGGACTATTTAGGCGCACGCACCGCTCGATCGACAGAAATCCAAGTGCAACTGGCTCAATCAATTGATTCGTTTTGCTCAGCTCGGCTCGGCCAAAAACAAAATCTATTCCCCAAAATCGCTTCCGATTACTGCTGTGTGGGTGTTGCTCTTTTTTTTTTTTGCCGAAAAGTAAAATCAAATAAAAAACACAACGCACACACACACGCGTGTGCAAGACAACAGAGGCGAAGAAGAAGAGCAGACGCCAGCTTAAAGAAAGGGCAACAAAAAAGTGCAAGCCAAATCTTTGCCCAGAAAAGGGGAACAGAACTAATCGGCGAATAATTAGTGGAGCCTAAAAAGACCGCGAAAAGTGCAAAGAGGGAGAAACTCTTATTTTTTTTACCACCAAAAAGAGAACTAGAAGCCTTGTTATCGATTTTATTCGAGGGGAGGGTGTGCGTGCGTGTGTGTGCGAAGCGCGCCCGCGTGCGGCAGTGTGTGTGTGCTCTCGGCGCGTTATCAAAAACAACAACAATTGGTTGCAAAGTAACAGCAAAAGGAGAATTGAAGAAGAGGAAGAGATCTTTTAGCCGGTTGCAAATCGCGCCATCTCGCTCGCACCGCGTTCAATCGCGGATCGTGGTCGAGTTATCGAATTAATCGATCCCCCTTTCCCACTGAACAAAACACCAAAAAACGGAGGAAAACACCATAACTCACTTATTTCAAATGATTTCGCTGCTGCAAATGAAATTCCATGCGCTTTTGTTGTTGCTATCAAAAGTCTGGACATGCATCTGTTTCATGTTCAATCGCCAAGTGCGAGCTGTAAGTACAGAAATTAGCCGAAAGCGAGAAGAAATGAATTTGCCTATGCCTTTGCCTATTGCCTGTCAAAAAAACGAAAATAGTTTTTATTTTTAACCGCCCGAAACCCTGAAATACTGAAACAATTCCCAACCCGCTCCCGCAATCGGCACACAAGTACTACTGCTACAAAATAATAATAATAAAAGCCACCACCGCAGTGATAAGACTTCCAATAATACAGTCCGCCCTCGCTAAGGTGCACAGTGCATATTGAACATTTTACCATTATGGGGTAGTTAGCAAAAACATTTACAGTGCCTCATCGAAAAATCCGAAAAAAATTAACATTATAGCTCTTGAAATAATATAGTTTGTTATTATCTTATCAGAAAGGCTATTATTTATTACTTTTATGTGAGGATCTCTTAAAGATAGTTCTGAACAGTAAATGTGATTGATTTTATTGTTAAACAGACGGATTCTTATTAAATTAAAATGATAGCAGTCCATTTATACTCCATTGCCCTTATTTTTAAATTCTTAAATTGAAAATAGAGCAGCATATTTATGTCTTTAAAGAAGTTATGGTTATGGTTTCTGTGTAGCCCTTAGCCAGAGGCGGCTGTCTTAAAGTTAGCCTCTATCAATATTTTCCGGAACACGTTTGATGGGGTTTGTTCTACTGTAACCCCGTTCCCTCCACAAGTGCACTCCTTATCGACCACCCGCCTTTAAAGTTCTCCACAGTGCCGGCATTTTTGACTCGAAATCGTGACGCGGCAGGAAGCAATGACCTTCGACCTCCTCCTAGTTCTTGTTCTATGAACACCTATGTAGATCTGACCCAATAGCCTTTCACTCACAGCTAAATATTCTTAATGACACAACTCCTAATTATAATTATTCTAACAACATGGAAATTAAATTCCATTAGTTGTATTTACTATTTAAACGCTTAATGATTTAAAAAATAAATGCAGTAAAATATCTGTGTAGTTGTAGTTCGATTCAGTAAGATCTCCCACACCTTCAATACCATCTCGCACTTTAGCCCCCAAGAGAGTAGAGATCTAGTAGCGACCCATCTTGTAAGCTTATTATATAGACCCCATGTTGAATGCCTTTCAAGTACTGCTCCGTTGATTATGTATTAACTTTCTTAGTTTATCCAGTATCAACCGGTTAAATATGAACTCTTCCCGCTGTCGCCCGTCTCGCGCCATCGCCTGAGCCTGGTGCAGCGCAAGACACTCGTTCTGGACCTGGACGAGACGCTCATCCACTCCCATCACAATGCGATGCCCCGGAACACGGTGAAGCCCGGCACGCCGCACGATTTCACCGTAAAAGTGACCATCGATCGGAATCCAGTGCGCTTCTTTGTGCACAAGCGACCGCATGTGGACTATTTCCTGGATGTGGTAAGTTCTGAATGGGATTGTATATATAATATCAGAGACTTGGACTCATGTTTCTCGACTTTGTCGCAGGTCTCACAGTGGTACGACCTGGTGGTTTTCACGGCCAGCATGGAGATCTACGGAGCGGCGGTGGCGGATAAGCTGGACAACGGCCGAAACATTCTCCGGAGGCGATACTACAGACAACACTGCACGCCCGACTACGGATCCTATACCAAAGACCTGTCGGCCATCTGCAGTGACTTAAATAGGGTAAGATTGGGGAGCCCAGAGATGTGTTTCGATATTAGCCTTTTCTATGTCCTTAGCCAGTTTCAGATGCTTATTTTGATTAATAGCAGTTAAGATTTCATTATAAATATATAGAGCTTGTAGTAATGTCTCATTAAAGTAAAGTATACTTATCCTAGATAGTAATTTAACAACGACTATGATTGCTCTGTTCCTTTTGCCTAATATTCACCCATTTAAAATTGAAAGAAAATATGCTTGTTTGAGTATTTTGTTTCTAAAGCTTGTAATAATACCTTTTTTTAACACACTTGTAAATAAGAAATGAATTTAACAACTACTATTCCCATTCCAATTATTAAAACTTATTTGAAATGAAATGGAAAATGCTTCTTAGACGGTTTTTATTCCTAGATGTGATATGAATACCTTTTTAAGAACAAATTTTAAAAAGAAAGTTATTTATTATCTCCAAACCATACATTCGATCGCTCTGTTCTTTCGCTAATGGTTTCGTACTTCTTCCAAAGTGATTTTTTTTTCTATATCATGTCATAACCCTTTTTCAAGTAAGGTTTTATATCTTGAACTGTTCGTATCATACATTAGATTTATCTATTTCTTTGCTAATGGTTTCGTTCAAGATCATATCGTAACACCTCTTCAAGTAAAATTTGAAAACAGAAGGTTATTTATCATAAGCCTATCTAACTACACATTAGATTTGTCTGTTTCTGTGCTAATGGTTTCGTACTCGCAGGGTTTTTATTTCAAGATCATATCATAACACCTCTTTAAGTAAATTAGAAAATAGAAGCATATTTATTATGAACCTATCTAACTACATATTAGATTTTTCTGTTCCCACGCTAATGGACTCGCACTTCTTGCAGATATTCATCATTGACAACTCGCCCGGGGCCTATCGCTGTTTCCCCAACAATGCCATACCCATCAAGAGTTGGTTCTCGGACCCGATGGACACGGCGCTGCTGTCGCTGCTGCCCATGCTGGATGCGCTGAGGTTCACGAACGACGTGAGATCGGTGCTGTCGAGGAACCTGCACCTGCACCGCCTCTGGTAGCAGGTGGGCCGCCTGTCGCTAGTGTAGTTTATCTATTTAGGAGGAGCCTCGTAGGCCAGCGGAGTGGGGAGGAAGAGGAGGAGGAGGAGGAGGAGGATACCTTCTGAAATTAACAACAAACATGGTGGTGCTGTGACACATTAACGAATTTTTTCATTATTACTATTACGTTTACCATTCAAGTCAGAGGAGCGATGAGTGGAAAAGAGGAGGAGACACACACAGAGATAATAGAGAGAGTGGAGGAGAGATTTGGAGATCTGGAAATCGATGGATTTATTCTTTATTGTGTATTATGATTAACTGTTTTTGTAACAATCTAATTATACATGCATATTTGTCGATATATGTAGACCAGCTATTTTTATTTTTATTATTACCTCTTTTTTTTTTGTATTTTTTTTCGAACCTTTTTCGTTTGTTCTTTGCGCGTGTATATTTTGATTATAATATCAAATGGAAACTCTTGAACACAGTATATATATATAAATATGAGAGGAAGTGAAGTAAACAACAGTAAGAACAAATTTGTCAAGTTATATATCATATTATTATAAATTAAATCTAAGGCCAATTACAACAAGAGTCTTGTAATTTGTAATTTCTATACCCATGATTACAATTAGTTATTATAAAACTGAAATTGTTTTTTATGAAGATAACAAGGCGAAGCAAAATACTTATAATTATACAAATTAGTTGATTACGAAACTTTCCTGGACATCATTATTATGGATAATTATTAAATGTAACCGATTCTGTATAGACTTATATTTGTTCTGCCCTCGTTTCCTGTACAAAACTAAACGGACGGAAGATCTTTCGAGAGTTTCATTGCTTGCAAACCAAACATAACACTTTTCTAAGGATAAGATTTTTGTCTTTCGAGGGAGTTATATATATTTATACACATATATATAAATCTACAACTAAGCAACAACCAACAACTATGAACTACTATTAAAGTAAACAACAACAACTTGAAGAACAAGCAAGGCAAATGTTATATTTTGTAAGGCGAGCCAAGAAGCAATGAGCATTAGAAATCACATTAACTCTGATCGGATCAGATTAATGACGAGCCGCAGACTGGGACAGATATAGATAGGGAGTTCAGAGAGAGCCAAATCACTAATTATACGAGAACCGAGTTAGTCTGAGAATTGAGAAATCGTGGCACATCATCCGAGGCATCACAGGATATTCAGGATTGAGGAGAGCAGCAAATAAGTTAGTTGAGAGGGCAACAAGTGAAATCTGCTTCCATAGTTAATGTTATTTCCAAAAGCATAAATACACCACTCTAAATCTAAACTAATCAACGGAAAGCTTGCACACACGCCCTTACCTTTACCTTTACCTTCTGCCCCACCCCTATCGAATTGTTCTTTTTATCGTATTGTAAATTTATAACAATCACTATTTGTTTATTTATTGCAAGGAAAACAAGAATAATACGTGTATGCGATGTTGTTAATTTTAAGTAGTTTGTAGCAAATTTGTTAAAATGAAACGTAAATGAAATAAATGAGAAAAGGGAACACAAAAGCAGAAAAAGAATTACAAAAAATACCACAAAACCATGCAAAATCAAAAGAATGTGTCTTCTTTTTTTCTCCTTTTGAATTTGGCGCCTCTTGACAGCCTAACAGAATGTTGTAACTAACAGCTGTTAGCAAGGTGCTCTGCCTAACAGGTGTTGCCAGTGCTGTTAAGCGCACGAAACAGCGATATATCGATATATAATTTTTATTTGAAAAATATCGATGTACTGATACGTGATATTTTTCACATCCGTATTATTTACGCAATCCCCCAATTTTTAAGATAGAAACCCCCCTCTGATTTAAAGAAAACCGAATCCATGGCCACCGCCGCAGCTGTAGCAAAAGTGGGAAAATCTGTGCACCGCATCTTCGTGGGCAATCTGCCGTGGACAGTGGGCCACCAGGAGCTGCGCGGCTACTTCCGCGAATTCGGACGCGTGGTGTCCGCCAACGTGATCTTCGACAAGCGCACCGGCTGCTCCAAGGGCTACGGCTTCGTTAGCTTCAACAGCCTGGCCGCGCTGGAGAAGATCGAGAACGAGCAGAAGCACATACTGGAGGGCAACTACCTCAACATACAGAAATCTTAGATCGCCCCAGTCGCTCCAGTTTGTCATTTAGTTTATAAGTTTTTTAGTTTTATTTTTATTGGTCATGTCGGACAGCGATACGGATCCCGAGGAGGAGCTCTTCCACCTGGCCACCGAGCATGTGGCCCGGCAGACGACCAACATTGGCTCCTCAGATCTACTCCTCTTCTATGGCTACTACAAGCAGGCCGCAGAGGGCCCCTGCGAGGAGCCCAGTCCCGGGCTGCTGCAGCTGAGGGCCAGGAGCAAGTGGCAGGCCTGGCGGAATCTCGGCAAGATGTCCACCTCCGCTGCCAGGCAGGCCTACGTCCAGAAGCTCGACGAGCTGCAGCCCAACTGGCGCTCGCGACGAAATCCCGGCTGGGTGGTGCACTCCATCGAGTCCGCCCCGCTGGAGGATCAGCGTTCGGACAGCGAGAAGACCCTCTTCGATCACGTCAAGGAGAACAATTTGGACAGGCTGAGGGAACTGCTGGCGCCCGGGGATCTGGTGAAGCTGGACGAACACGGCATGGCCCTCATCCATTGGGCCACCGATCGCAATGCTGTCGAGATCATTCAGTTTCTGGTGCGCAGCGGAGCCAGTGTGGATCAGCGGGATGCCGAGCAGCAGACGCCGCTGCACTATGCCGCCAGTTGTGGCCACTTGGAGGCTCTGCGATGCCTGCTGGAGCTGCGCGCCAATCTGGAGCTCTGCGATTCGGATGGACAGACCTGCTACGACGTGGCCGACGACGAACAGATCTGCCAGGTGCTCCAGACGGAGAGAGAGCGCCTTGGCGGATCCGCTTCCTAATGCTGAACGCCTTTAAATCTTAAGTTGTTAGGTGCTCCTTTGCTTAGAAACCCTGTAAAGTGTTGTGAGCCATGGAAATTCACCGATAAATCCTCTGTAAACTTGGTTTCTGTTTTCACTAGGGGTTTCATATCCATATAAATGCTACGCTTTTTAACATATTAAGTTGTTAGTTCTTCCTTGGAAACGTAATAAACATACAGCACAATATGTAAGCTATTAAAAATACTATGTTTTCGTTCATATATGTGACTGGCTCGATTTGAAAATGAAAGAGATAGAAGTATGCAGCCTTGCAGGCTAAGAAGTTAAGGTTTACTTTTCAAATTGATTAGGGTTTGTAAAAATTAAGTAATATTATTAAATTCTGCTTAAAAATTGTATAAATACAATAGAAGTTTTTCTTGCAGAGCGTAATTTTACCATTCAAGAAAAACAAGATAAGATTTAGGTTACTAACATATGTATTTATTGACAATGAAATTGGGTTCGCATTCGCAGTGGCTGGTCCTCGCCTACTTCCACAGCTTCTTGATCGACATGTTCTTCTCCGAGTCCTTCTGCATAACCTTGGCCACAGCCATCTCGAAGTCCTCCTGGGTGACATGGACACGACGCTCGCGCAGCGCGTACATGCCGGCCTCCGTGCAGACGCCCTTGACCTCCGCACCCGATGCGCCCGGCATCAGCTCGGCAATCTTGCGCAGATTAATGCCACGCGTGAGGTTCATCTTACGCGAGTGGATCTTCAAGATGTCCAGACGCGCCTCCTCGTTTGGTGGCGGGAACTCGATCTTACGATCAATGCGGCCGGGACGCAACAGAGCTGGATCCAGGATGTCAATGCGATTGGTGGCCATGATCACCTTGATGTTCTTGGTGGCCTCAAAGCCATCCAGCTGGTTGAGCAGCTCCAGCATAGTGCGCTGCACCTCCGAATCGCCGCCGGATCCAGACTCGATACGCGACGAGCCAATGGAATCGATTTCGTCCATGAAGATAATCGAAGGTGCGTGCTCGCGGGCCATCACAAAGAGCTCTCGCACCATGCGCGAACCCTCTCCGATGAATTTCTGGACCAGCTCTGAGCCGGAGACGCGAATGAAGGTGCACTCGGTGTGATGGGCAACGGCCCTGGCCAGTAGGGTCTTGCCCGTACCCGGTGGTCCGTAGAGCAGCACTCCCTTCGGCTGTGCAATACCCAAGGCATCGAACAGCTCGGGATGCTTTACGGGCAACTCAATCACCTCCTTGATCTCCTTAATCTGCTTGTCCAGGCCGCCAACCATTTCGTATGTGGAGTCTGGTACCTTCTCCACCATCATCAGGGAGACCAGGGGATCCACTTTGTTGGGCAGAATCTTGTGCAGCGTATAGCTCTCATTTCGCAGGGCCACACGGCAATTGGGCGTGACATCGTTGATATCGATGTTTTTGTCCAGATCCACGACAAACTTGCCCTCGGGGTGCACCTTGACCAGCACCTTCTTCTTGTCCATGGGCTTCACCACCTCGCCCACATAGCTTCCCTGTTCCTGGAGCAGCTGCAGCTCCTCCCGCAGCATGCGAACTGCAAAAAAAAGGACTTGTTAGGATCGGTTTCTCTACACATTATCTAAGTTAATGATTAGGCTTGTTGAAGATGCACTAGTTTAACTAGCTATGTGCCCATGAATAATGAAGCAAAGTGCCTCTTGGACCCCCATAACTACCTTTCGCATTGAGCTCGTTTCGCTGGGCCTGCAGACGCCTCAGATTCTGGTGCTTCTCGGCCACAATCAGCTGCAGTTCCTCGATCTTCTGGATGTAGTAGGACCGGAATCCCTCGCCCTTTTGGTAGGCCGACTCGATTTCCATCTGCGAAAAAAAGTAAATCAGACCTTTCGCGCCAAAGAAATCAAAGGAAGCGAAACCACATACCCGATTCGTGACCGTCATTTTGCCCGTGTCCTCTTTGTTGCGCTTTAACCTGTTTTTATTCGTGTTGTTTCTTCCACCATGCAAAACTTCGAGTTAATTTTGATTTTTCGTATGACTCGGCACTTTGCTTCGTTTTTAGTATTTTTAGAGTGACCGTTTCTAGTGATAGGCGATAGTACGATAAAATACCCGGTATATCGCTAGTATCGGTTTCTTAAAGTATCGGATTTGATAGAAATAGCTAAATAAAATAGCTAGATACAAATATATTTTAATGGTTGTTATGACTTTGATTATTTATTTATTTATTTGTAGACAACAACATTCACTATCACATTCACATTCACTATTCATTATTTTTCAAGAAGAATTTATTCATTTTACAAAGAAAGCTTGTAGAGTTATCGATAACAATAAGCTAGATATCACTGTTAATTTCGAAATTTAAATTTGAATTCATACTTAGTTAATCTCGAAATTTAAATTTGAATTCAAACTAAGCTAAAGTTCTTGGAATCTACAATACAAATACTTATGGTGGACATGAAAAGAATACAGTGTATTCTCATTACTCACCACATCGCCAGTCAAAAGATCCAAATGAGTTGACGGCCTCCATCAACATGTGCTTTGAGAACAAAGTACTGTTTAGTGCTAAGAAAACTAAACAATAGATTCAAAATCCTCTGCCGAACATTGAATTTTACACCTTTTCACCCTCTATTTTGCGTGAGAGGTCTGCACATAGTCAATATTCCTTTGGTTTTGTTATTGTATACACATTGAAGTCGAAAATGCCGGCTACCAAGGGACTTTTGTTCAAGCGCTACATTCGGATCGAGCTAAATTTGTGGCGACGGACGCTGTTCGAGATCATCACCATGCTGATCATGGTCCTGGTGATCCTTCTCAATCCCATTGCCCACTCCAGAAGACTCCTGTACACGAGCCACGAGCACGAAAATGAACAGAGCATTGTATCACACAAGCTTCAGGATATAAACATATTAACGTAAGTGGGTATATGAAAAGCGCAAAGATCTCAGGATCATTAAAAGTTCCAAACTGGAAAATTGGTATGTGGTACTCTATCATCATCATCTACTACATTCCGCAGTCGAATGGCGGACTCGAAGCGGGAGAAGACCAAGTACAGCCTGGCCTACACGCCCAAAACACCATTTACAACGGACGTGGCCAGGAGCGTGGCCAAAACGCTGGAACTAAACTCCACCGTGGGCTACAGGCTCGAGTCCGAGATGCAGGATCAGTTCGACGAGCGGACCACCCTGGCGGGCATCGTATTCCATGAGGCCAGTCGTGGGGGCACTCCCCTAAAGCTCTCCATTTCGATCCGCTTCCCCAGCGAGTTTCGTACAATCGCTCCGTTTCTCACCGAGGATCGCCTGTGGATAACCCGCTGCTCGGGTCGCATTAATCCCGGACGGGATCAGGCCAAGCATTACAAACAGCAGGATCTATATATACGCGAGGGATTTCTGCAGCTGCAGCATCAGATCTTTGTGGAGTGGTACCATCGATTGCGCACTGACTTCATCACCACCTATCCGGAACCCAATGTCGAGGTCTACAACATCCTGCTGAACGCCGCCGACGAACCGTGCTCCGTGATGAGTATCGCCCGACTGCCCACGTTCCTATATAACTTCATATATCTACTGCCCTTCCTGAATATTATCAGAGTGAGTGTCCAAAAACCTATGTATTATCTATTACAAATATTACTATATATCGAAAATATCATCGGGATTCAAATATCATATTTAACTTTAAGCTCATTCGTGATCTTATTTAGAGTTTGGCTTAGAGTTGTGAAATTTAGTATGCAAATATATATACATAGAGGAATTCCCATGATATTAATACGATTTCGGTGTCATCCCCAGAACGTGGCTGCCCAGGTGGAGGATGGTGTTATGGTGCATCAGTGGCATTATGGTTACTCGTTTGGCCTGCAATGGGGCTTTAAGTTTATGGTGCTTTTTCTGAGAATGCTCATTTTGGGAGCACTATTTTTAATAATGGTTTTGGTAAGTGCCTGCCTTATAACCGTAGCAAAATGTAAAGTATTGTATTTATATATTTAGCTCTTCTGGGCGTTTGGTGGGCGAGACGGGGAGTTCTCCGGCAAGGGAATGATAGCCTTTATCTGCTTCATCGTGGTCTATACCGTGGAGATCGTAATCACCGGAATGGTGGTGGCCAAACTATTTGCCAATCCCACCAATGCGGTCCTCTTCGCCCTGCTCCTGTGGCTCTTTATGTACGCGGCATTCTGCATTATACTGGAACGCTACTGGGACATCCACAAGTACTATGTGTTCTTCATCCTGGTGGCCTTCTGCAACTGCCAGATGCACTTCAGCATGAGCCTGTTCAGGAACTGCATCGATGATCCGGATAGAGTGCAAACCATTGACTTTGTAGTGCTCTTCACATCGGCCATTAGTTCGGCCTTGATTTATTTACTCATTTTGTTGGCCGTACAGTGGCGTATGCCGGGCACATTTCTCAGTCGCCGGATAGTGAACAATAGACCCCGGAAGCAAAAGGAATCGGATGCCACCATTATGTATTTGGGCAGAGCGCCAAGTTTCCAGAACTTCGAGTTCGGCGATGTGGGCAGCGAGGAGCTAATGCGATTGCGTCATGTCAGCACCACACATCGCGACTCGGAGCGAAAGATCCTAAAGAACATATCCATGCGGATTTATCGTGGAGAGATTTACGTGATCCTTGGCCACATTGGTTCCGGTAAACTCACACTTCTTCGAATTTTGGCCGGCCTCAAGTTCCCCCTTCGCGGCAGTGTCTCCATTCTGGGGAAACCCTTCCAGCCCTATGGTAGGGATATATATATATATATGTAGTTTTTGCTGTATAATACCTATTCCAAAATATAGGTGAAACCCGGCGCATGGTTGACTTCCGTTTCGATGAGCACGGACTCAACAAGCACTTGACCGTGGAGCAGACCATCGACTACCATGTCCGCCTTAAACTGGCGCCCAACGAATCCGATCGCTACGAAATCGAGCGGCGCAAATGGTTGGCCATACTGGATCAGCATGTCGAGAGTCGGCGAACCAGGATTGGGAAGCTGGGTTCGGGCGCCATGAAGCTGGTGGCCTTGTGCTGCTGCTTGGCCGGTGATACGCGCATCATTATTCTGGAGGAGCCGACCATTCCGCTGACGGGACGGGAGGCACAGGTCTTTTGGTCGATTGTCAACGCGGAGAAGGACAATCGGGCCTTCATCATAGCCACCTACAGTGTGGGCGAGGCGGAGCACGCCGCCGATCGCATCGGGATCCTCAGCATGGGCGTCCTGGAGGCCAGTGGCACCCCCTTCTTTTTGCGAGCCAAGTTCAGCAGCAGTGTGGATCTGGTATGTATGGAACTCTTAAAAAAATGTTATAAACACGTTGATCATTGTATAAATAGTAGTTATAATTTCAAATATGCTTTACATATTCCCAGGTCCTTATCAAGAAGCCACACGTGCCCGATCAGCCCATCACTGACTATATCAACCAGTTTGTGACCAACATCGAACCGGAGAATGAAATCGGTGATACTTTAACCTACCGAATACCTGTAATTTTCCGTCCAAGGCTGCAAAAGCTATTGATTCACCTGGAAATCGATCGCAAGATGCTGGGCATCGAGAATGTGAGAGTGGTGGGTGCGGAACTCTCCGACATATATATGAAGCTGGTCACCTCCTTTCGACTGCAGCAGCAAATGATTCCGGATGTCAGTAAGTTTCTAACTATACGATCTTGGGTACTATTGTAGGTGAACCACTTAATTTTGGTATGCCGACTTGGGGTGTAGTTTTATAAAGAAATAACTAAAGACAGGACCTCTAAAATTGAAATTCTCAAATATCAATATATATTTACGACTCATATCCACAGCCCAAACATTCAAGTACCAGGTGGTTTCGCACACTCAGCTGACCAGACAACGGATGCGGGCCATGTTCTACAAGAAGATGATCCACACGGCGCCCAATGTGTGGCCCATTATCATGATTTTCACCAGCTTTGTCCTGATCGCCATCATTGCTCGTCTGTCGGTGCTGTTGGATATGCCGAAAGTGCGCCAGAACACTATACACATTGGTTTCATGGAGGCAGCGGATGTGTCCAAGACCATACCGAATTTGAAGAAATGTGGCTACATCGACATCAAGCCAACCGTGAAGGGTGCCAAGAAATTGCCCATCGAAACCTCTAGGACCTTCAATGCCAAGTCGTTTGCCTGCGAGAAGGGTAGCTATCGGAATGATCTGAAGAAGAAGAACGAGATGAGGAGTTACGGGGCCGTGGAGGCGGACGGGGAGCAGGAGCTCAACGGCTATATAAGTCAGGATTTCTTCCATTCGGCTCCCATGATGCTCAATCTGCTGCACAATATTATACTAAGGTACTCACCTTACACATTCTATGGGGTATACTAATGATTTCACTTTTATTTCCAGACTTTCCTATCCGGAGCAACAAAACATCGTTGCCCTGGTTGAGAACCATCCGCTTCCCACGCAGCTGTCGCGAAAGATTAATCTGCTGGACAACAAGATCGCCCACATCCATGCCCCACTGACCATCGGCTGCATCCTGCCCCTGACCGTATCCGTTTTCGTCATCCCCCTGGTGGAGGAGCAGATCTACAATGTCCGGTTCCTGCAGCATATGGCCGGACTCGGCCTGAAGGTCTTCTGGGGCGTCAATTTGTTCTGGGACTGGTTCACCTTCTTCATCTACTCGGTCATCATTGTGGTGATCATGAGTCTGATGGGAATCGGTGGCTTTGGTTTCACCGAGAATGCAATACTACTGCTCCTGCTGTGCATCTTTGGACTGGCCGCCCTGCCGCTTACCTATTTGGTGTCCATGTTTGTGAACAAGTCGCTGGTGCGGGCCTTTCTGGTCTCCGTGCTCCTGCAGGGTGTGTCCGGGCTGGTGCTCTACATGATCTACTGGGATGTGGCCAACAGCAATACGATCTTCTTCTACGGCGCCTGCATGTCGCCGGGATTCTCGCTCCTCGACGGAGTCAGCAATGTCTATACCCAGCGTCTGGAGCAGGAGATCTGCAATGCCAAGTGCCAGGCGCACATCAGCTGCACCAAGGAGAACATGCACGAGGTGGTGCCCAACTGCAGATGTGAGTCCAGGCAAACAATATCATGAGTGTTGAAAAACGGGTATATTATCTTTTGAAAGATTTGATAAACACGAACATTGGTTTATATACATATTTTTGACAATTTAAAACAAAATATTTAGAGGACAAACTTTTACGGTAAAATATCCCTTACAATTTACGTAAATCCAGTGTTCTATTCTAAATTATACGTCTTTTCCTTGATGTCAGTATAATATTTTATATCACATGTTATAATATGATAGACCTTAATTCAGTTACTAGTTGATTTACCTATTTTTAACAAGTTTAAACAAAATATTTAGAAGTAACATTAAGATGTCCCTTTTTGAATAACCTTAGTCCAGTTTTATATATTAAATTGTACTTATTTTGCTTAAATTCAGTATAATATTTAACATACATATTAAAATATGATAAAAATTAATACAATTTTAAGAAATCTGAGTAATATACCTTTAAATAAACTATCTTATTATAAAATTCCTATAACCATTGTAACATTTTTTATTTTATTCCAGTTGGCACACACTTTAAGTGGGCTGCTCCAGGGATTTTACCCGCCATTGTCTTCATGCTAGTCTCGGCTCTAATTTTCTTGATGCTGATTTTTTGGATAGAGCTGCACCGCAGGGAGAAGAAGTTCCACACACCCAGAGAGTGAGTTTATATGATATTTTAGTATCTCCTGAGATCTTATTATCTAATTATTCGGCAGTCTGCGTAAAATGAGGACCGCTACTTATCCCTTCGACGATGGCGATGTGGCTGACGTGAAGCTAAAGATCGCTGAGGCGGATAATACCAAGGCCAAGCAATCCGTATTCCTGGTGGATCAGGTGGAGGCCAAGGTTCCAACTTCCGGCAAAAGGATTAACACTGTCTCCTTTGCCCTGAACAAGTAAGTAGATTCCATTACATTCACATTGTTTTAAAATATATACAAAATATTTGTAAAATAACGCAACTTAAACTTATTAGCAGAATATTTAGATTCATTTTAAATCGACAGATTGATATGAAAACAGAGAAAAGCATTAATTTTACTTTATAAAAAGGTTTACAATTTGAAAAAATTAAATAATTTTTAAATTTACCAACTTAAACCTATTAACAGAATATTCAGAATCACTTCTAATCGACAGATTGTTATGAAAACGTAGATAAATTTGTATTTCACTTTTTTTCAATGAACCGCTCACATATTTATCTGTATATCTTTATATTTTAAGCAGAATATTTCGATTCATTTTAAATCGATAGATTGATATGAAAACAGAGATAAGCATTTATTTTATTTTATAAAAATGAATAAAATTTCAAAAAATTTAATAACTTTTAAATTTACCAACTTAAACGGATTAACAGAATATTCAGAATCATTTCTAATCGACAGGTTGTTATGAAAACGGAGATAAGTTTGTATTTCACTTTTTTTCAATGAACCGCACTCTTATTTATCTGTATATCTTACTACTTTAAGATACATGAGCATGGGCATCTTTGGGCCCCGTAACTCCGGCAAGAGTCACTTGATGCGGCAGTTAGTGGGCGAGGAGGGATTCGCCTTTGGCGAGATCTACGTGCGGGGCCTGGACTTCAAGTACGACCTGGAGAGCATCCACACATACATGGGCTACTGTCCGCAGCACCGGGGACTCCTCAACGAGCTGACGCCGCGGGAGCACATCCGGTTGTTGTGCATGATCCGCGGTGTTCCCGAGGCGAAGATCGGCGAGAAGATGCACGATCTGTGCCTGATGCTCAACATGACCGGTTGGATGCATCGCAAGTGCAGTCTGCTGACGGCGGAGAAGCGGACCAAGTTAAAAATCGCCCTGGCCCTGGTGGCCTACAATAAGATCCTTGTTCTGGACGAGCCCACGTGCGGCATGCCGGCAACTACAAGGCGGGAAATCTGGAATATCCTGCGATACATCCGATATTGCGGCAAGACCATCATTTTCGCCACCAACGATGAGCTGGAGTGCAAGATCCTGGCCGACTTCATTATCCTGTTCCAGGACAGCGAGATGCTGGCGATTGGCAGCCTGCAGTATTTGCGATACAAGTACAGCCATGGATTCTACCTGGAGGTTCGGCTCATCCGCGATGGAGCCACCCTTGCCGAATCGGAGGAGAAGTGGGTTTTGTCCATCTCTCTATTGGGTTTAGTAATCCCGTTTTCCTGTTCCTTAGTTTGCGCAAGGATGTGGATAACCTGGCCAAGTTTGTCAACTTCTTGCACAACAGATCCGAGCTGGTGTAAGTGGTTAATAGTTTTAGTTTATCTTTTGATATAGGTTCAGTTGATACCCTCAAACATTTTTCCTTTCCTAGCATTTAGATTAACTAATTGACTTGCAAGGACTTAATGATTTTGTTGTAGTACTGTTTTATAGCAATAAGTTACCTTTAAAGATGTGTAAAATCCCTTTTTGGAGATTAGATTTTCTATGTTTAGCGATCTTGCCACTATAATTCCCAACAAGTTCTAGCACTGCTTGCATGGTATCCCACCAAGTTAGCGGATTCACTGTTGATATTAATATAGCTATAAATATTATTGTTTTAGGGCTCGGCTGCACAATTGGTTCAAGTTCTACGTGCCCGTAGGCCAAATAGTCTACTCGTTTCTTTATGGCGCCATGGAGAAGAACAAGGTGCGTCTGAACGTGAGTGACTACTGCATTTACCAGGCGGACATGATCAATGTGGTGGCCCAGGTGCAGGAGACGCGGGCCCAGCTGAAACACCATCTCGTCCAGACGGAGGGTCCACTGCCCCTGGACACCACGATCACCAAAAAGGGCGCCAAGGCCAAGGGCAAGAAGTAAAGTGAGAAACCCACTATATCGCCAAGTGTATTTTATACATTATAACCATTATACGTTTCTAAACGGTGATGCAAAGGATTCATTTTTTTTATTTCCCGGAATGGAAATACATATGTAACCCCCCGTCTTTGATGTTTCAAAAAACCCTAAAAATTTATTAAATGCAAATTCGAATCTAGTTTAAACTGCTGAACACTGCCGACGCGAAGGCCAATGTCTGGCCTCGGCTGTCCAGGCTAAGGACCTCGGAATTGTGGGCATTCCCGCTTTCAATAAATTACTGGTTGCACACGTGTTGTTTTGCATAAATAATGCGAGTTCCTTGGGGAGTTAACAAGCTCTGGGAAGTTCTCCACGTGTGGGTATTCATATTTCATTTGCGTGCTCAATAAGAAAAACCACGAATGACACATTTCCAATTAGGCATCGATTTTAAGGTATGTGAAAAATTAAAATTACAAAATTTTCTAACAAAGAAAGTCAGATATAAAAAAGTAAAGGCCTTGTTGATATGCATTTGAGAAAGGACATCATTTTAAATTAAGTTTTGAAAGTTATCGCTCCGCGCGCGCCATTTTAATCGATAGACGATTAAGCGTTAGAATTTTTCTTGCTCTCGCATTCCGTACCAGCTGACGTAACAGTTATCCGTCAGTGATGCCATTATGGCTAGGAAAAAGGCGTTTTAAGAAACTATTTTATTATATTAATTTAAATTACATTGAGCGCTGAGAGTGAGTATTACCCTAGCTATAGGCTTTTTAACATGGGCCTTTAAGCAAATTTGTTATCTTTTTTTTTAATTCAAAGAGGGGTTTATTTTCTAATAAGAATGTACGTTTTCCCGCCAGCTTGTAAAAAGCTAGAGTCCGCCTGAGCAGCACAGTTCTGTGCTCTCCTCTCTCCGCGCTGATTGTTGTTATTGCCCGCCTAACCGTTTCGTTCGTTTCATTTTGTTTGGCATCTCCGGCGGCGTTAGAAGTACAACTTATTATTTTTTATCATTGTTTTACTGTGTGTTTGTGTCGGCAACAGCTGTTTAACCCTGAAAAATATCAAATCTCAGCAAAAACTATTAGATTGTGTGGAAAAAAAGGCAATGCGCACTCTGCCAAGTGAATCGAATAAACTATGAACTTTCGGGCCCTCAATGACGCAGCGAGAGATAAAAACTAATAACAGCACTATATTTGTGCATATATATTGTTTACGTATCGAGGTGTTGGTGCGAAATAATCATTAGACGGCCGCACGGTGGGTAGAATCGGAGTTATCGCCGCAGATTTGCCGGCTCGTTGCTTTTTTTTGTTCTTGTTGCGGGCTGCCCGTGAAAAGTTTTCCCGAATATTTTGGCCAACATGCACGCACACAAGCACGCATCCAGAAATCTAGTTCTCACGAGGCGCCAAAAATGTCTGTATAACGGTGCATACACACATTTTCCCCGGGCGTAAAGTGTTGCATGCGCATCTGCAAGTGATGCAGTTACATTTCATTGACGCTGAACTTTGACCGTTACTTTCCAGGGCTGCATCAAGCGATCGCAGGGTCTCGAACTTCTACACTGTCATTGTGCACAAAGCAAAAACCGATAGATTTAGTGAAGACTTTTGGACTTGAACTCCCTAAAACAAATATGTATAATCAAATTTCACAGCTAAATAATCTCACCCAAACCTTTTTTAATCTATAACTTTGTTTTAAAAAGGTTTTTTTTTAAAGGTTTTGGTTATTATTATAAGATCTAGTTAAGAATTTATAACTATTTCTTTTTAATGTTTATAAACCCGACATATAATAATGAAAATCTCATAAATTGAATAAAAATTAATCAAAAGGGTTTGTCACTATCAAGTTTAATTCTAATTCGCTCTGCTTAAGCTTTGTAGCCCTGTTATTATAATAAATCCATATACTATATTCCAATTGCAGTGACTGTGCAAATAAGAGTGTAGAAAGGGCATCGCGTCAGCATAAATAATTAATTGCCCTCGCCGCAAGTACATTGCCAATCGATTATGCAGTAATGCTCGACGCCGATCTAATTTTTATCACTAAGTGGGCCCACACTTAATCGCACGAACAGCAAACAGAACACAACGGAATTACAATTTCAATTATTGCCTGCAAAACGTGCCAGGGGTAAGTGCAAATATAACTGAACATTATCTAATATTCTAGGGAGCCCATTGGCTGGTTCAAAGTTATTAAAAATATGACTCACGATCCTAGGGGCAACGATGCAGTTATTTCTGATTTGCCAAGAATTTTTAATCTTTAAAAAAAAAGTAACATTTTTTACATATAATATATCGAAACCTTTAGATGTAAGTGCTGAGAGAAGAAACTTCGTTATCTTGAAGGATCCTATCCTATCTTAACTTTTAGAGTCAAAAAGTTACTAAATCCTTTAAAATAATTTACATAAGTATATATACATACATTTATCAGTGGTATTAGTACCTCTATTGTTACCCACAGTAAGATTAAAAGATTGCTGTCCGAATCCCTAGGGTGGTGGTGTAGGTTGCGTGCCGTGGGTTTTTTGAAGGCATGATAATACCACTATTATCACCGCAATCCACTCTCCACGAGAAATGCTAAGTTGGCCGATAGATTGTCCAATCAGTTGGCGATAGTACAGTGCTCCTTCTTTTATATGCGTCACATGTCAAAATGTCAGACGCCCTTACCGACACCCGATGATTCATAATCGCAGTTCGCAAATTAGTCAGCATGTGCGGAGGTGCTTGTGATGAATTGATAGGTTATGGATTTCGGTGCATTCTGCGAAAAAGTTCATATGAAATACTTCACATCGTGTTCATATCAGCGGGAGCACGCTTCTTGTACTTCTATTGTATTTTATTATTCAAGATCGCTTGAAAGATCTTTTGGTTTTCCGGAATAAGTAGAAGCAAAAAAATTATCCTTCGAGCCGGATTTGAACCAGCGACCTATGGATCTCTGCTTAGTATTTGCATTCATATGCAGCCATCTACAGTCCACCGCTCTACCAACTGAGCTATCGAAGGTTGTGTCATCATCTGTGCCCCCGACATTGTTCAATTTATAATTTCTTTATACTATATGCCACATACTTATATGCACTATATAGCTTACCTTTCACTTTTCGTAGATCGCGTGGCTTCGGTTTTCGTAGCTCTTGTTTAGCTATTCGGACGCTGCCCCCATCGCCCCCTTCGATAGCTCAGTTGGTAGAGCGGTGGACTGTAGATGGTAATCGAAACAGCAGAGATCCATAGGTCGCTGGTTCAAATCCGGCTCGAAGGATTTTTTTTTGCTTTTTTACAAAATTGTTTTTGCTATGATTGTTAATCTTTTGTGTAGAACTTTGTGTTAAACTCTTGATAAGCATCGATATGCTTATACAAGTCTTATATAAAATATATAAAGCAATACTTTTATTTTAATGATGGAAACAATGTTTTTTTATAAGTATGAAAAGGATTAGTTAACATTAGTAAAATATGTTAATTACATTTTTAAATGTTAATGATATTCTTTGGTTACTTATATTTATCTTTGTAAAGTCGTTAGTATATAATCATTCGTTTTCCTGAGAATTTTAAGTGCAGAACGCCCCCAACATTTATGGCACAAGTGCTTGCCCGCCCAGGCGAAAGTAAAACGTGTTTGCACTCTGGAGCGATCAATATAAACTTAGGGCAGCGATATAATTCCTCGATTCCATAGTTACTGTTAAACTTGCTCTGCGATAAGGTCTGCGGGAAGACCAGGTGTTATCAAAGATCCCGCCATCACGACTCCCTAGAATGTTTGCCAAAAAGTAGTTAGTTCTGTTTAATCGCAATGGCCAAGAGTAGACTACTTGAGCACCATCACATGGCCACTCAAGACTCGCATAATGCAGACAAGCTATTAACCATAACTAACTTGAATCATTCAGCGACTCCGGAATCACAGAAGTGATCACAGTCGATAAGAAAGTTGACCAAAGATAAGGACGAGGGCCACGCGTCCCGGATGAGTCACCACTGTGTGTGTGTGATCCATTTAACTGGAGATTGAACCCCCAGGGGCTTAGAATTAGTCACGATTGCTAAGAGAATTCAACTGCACTTATACATATTTTTTTCTTATCAGCACTACAGAATTTAAAACATTGTTCAGCTGATACTTTAAAGCTTTTGAATAAACCATATTATTTGGTTGAAATCCTGATGCAACCATATTTCCATTTTAAAATAGAATAAATGAACTGAAAGAATTTTGACCCACAATAAATGTTTATCTTTATTTGTAGAGTCCATAACCAATTAACACTAATAAATAGTTTAATGAGCTCCATCTTTTGTGATAGGAAAAGTTAAATATTAAAAAACTAATTAAAAGAAGTGAATAATCCATGGTTTATTTCGAACTTTATAATGAACTCTTTAGTTAACAATTATTGACAGTCATGACATCGAATACAGGGCACTCCGTGAGTAATAGATCCACTCCCCAGACATCCCTGCCCCGATAAAGCCGAAAATCGAACGCGGACATATGTCTGCTTGTACCGAGAGAATGGAGAGTATGGGGGCTTATCATTTTTTAGCCCGGCCAAAACAATAAATGCTATTTGCTTTATTGGCCTTCCATGGAGCAGGGCTATTGATAAATAAGGAAGATTGCCCAGCGCTGCGATTCAGTTCGAAATAGTCCGCTCGTCGAAACGGTCGAGTATCCGCCGGAGTTCGCGAGTTCCCAAGTTCCCGAGACCCAAGTTCCCGCGCACTCATAGCCATATACGTATATTGTATATACCGACTGTTTTTTCTTTATTTGTTCTTGTGCGGTGGCCGTGTGACACTTTGTATTTGGCTAAGCTTCGGGTAAGTGCCGGTGCTTGGCAGGTGGATATGCCACGCCCATTGTCAACTGCCCAGCCCGCCTCCGATTATCATATTGGTAGTATAGCTGTCGCTGAGGCCTTTTGGATTTATGCCCCTTTATCTATCTCTGTTTATTCCTGGTCTACACGGGTTCGTGCGTTAGTGTCGCTCTAGCCGGATACGTGGGTGGTTCGCAAAAGTCATCACCGGAATAACTTGGATTTTCCCGACCATTGAAAGCTCATCGATTATGCTGTAAAGCAAGCATGAAGCGAAATAAGCACGAAGTTGATTTCAGATTATCAACAATATAGAGGAAAAACACCAACTCTAGTGACGATCGCACCTTCAACATACCAAAGTTCTGATGTCAACTTTTGTGATGAAAATGTATTATATGATTCACTAAATAAATACATTTTTAAGTTGTTTTCACTCGGCACCCTGCAATACAATACGATTTTGATGAACAACAGCTATAATTTTCCTCTTACATTTTTCCCTGTCACTGCTCTTCCTTCCGAACCAATAACCATTTTTAAAGTTTCATCCTTTTGGATTTTGGGTACCATTCGATTGGTGATCAGACCTTTCAATAATGATCGGATCATCATAGCAGATGTTCTTTTTTGCACACCTTCTGGTGTCCTTCGTCACTACGTGTACTTCCATTCCCAGTAATAATTCGCTTTCCACTTACAATCTTTATTGATCATGATAATCTGAAAGAAAACTCCGATAAAAAAATCTAAGCCAGATAAAAATATTTTGAAAGTGCAGTCTGTATCTTATCTTAAATTAAATTAATTTAAAATTAATTTTTTAATGTATTCAAAACAAAATTCAAAACTTACAATTTTCATTGGTAACTCATCATTTCAAAGTATAAAATATCTAAAAGTATCTATCAATAATAGATATTTTGAGATGTATCTTTAAAACGACATCACAATTTCCACAGTCATAGAGAAACTTCCTCAGAAGCATGCGACTTATCGAATCGTGTGCACATTCAACTTTACTTTATGCGAATCATCCTTAGATCAGCAACTTTTTCCCATTGACACCCACTTACTGAATGTTTATCAGAACCAGTTAGTCGCCAGACTTCCAGTTTTCATTTTAATTTCAGTTAACTGCCAGCTGCCGGTGGATCTCATTGCTATTGTATAATTGTTTCTAGTCAAGCTATGGGCTCCCTGGTAATCCAAAGAAAGAAAACTTTTGGGACTAACCCACCCTTTATATAAATAGACACATGCCATAGAAAGATTAAAATACCAGACGATTTAAGTGCATTTGATAATGCAAGCTGAAATCAAGGCCATAAAAGTGTATTTTCAGTTCAATAAAGTTTCTACATTTATGGGCGGATAGCGAAAAGGGAACGAAGGTTATGGGGTGTAAAATGTTTCCCTAGTTATAATGTACAAGATGATAATGTTTCAAAGGAGATAATTATTCAATATCGCTTTTATTTATTTATATAAAAAAATACTATAACTTGTTGTATTATATTATATGGTATGGTATCGTGGTAGTTTTCGATACTCCATATAAGCACATTAAAATTGGCATGGGCTTAATAGGGCTCATTAATAGGGTCTATCTGGGGTTCGAAAATTCCAATGATTCGGGGGGCGTACCGCAAAATAACCGTAACGATGATATTACAAGAGTAATGATTTATTTACGTTGGTTATTGGGTTTTTTGGCTTGTACACAGCCTTATCAGTCTAACATAACCAACGGTGATTAGATAATTCGCAATACTTTATATAACATGCATAGATCGATAGACGCACTTGACATTGCACATTGGATTTTTACTACTGTTTACTGTTTATGTACTACGATGGTTTCCACTCGAGCACGGGGTCAATTAACTTCCCTATGTAACAAGTTATATTATTTCTTTCGCATACAAAGATTACGAAAATAATACCGGAAATAAAACATATTAGCTCTTAAAATAGCAATATAAAACTCACCGTTTCAATTTGAAAACTTTGAAGTACACAGAACTAATATTCCCATCCTTTTTTGATTATAATTTTCCATCTGTGAAGATACACCCCATACATCATTCGATATTAGTTATACTTTCACTTTTAGTTCAACTTCACCCAAGAAAAGGTTTAGGTAAACACCCAAACCTTATGAATAACTGAACGTAGCAATCGAGGTCGACAAGAGTCAATAAAAAGTAGTCCTTAAAAATTCTTCGTTTTAATTTGTAAACACTTACTTTTTGTCAGAAAATCAATAAGTCAATGTGCTCTTGTGTTGATGTTATGTATTAATTTTAAATAACTTTGAATTTGAAAAAGGTTTTTGGTACAACGTAATACTCAAACACATTTCTTTTTTATTTACAGATCCCAATTTTAAGCAATTTTAATGTCGAGATAATCTAGTAAAAGCCAAAAGCCAATCGAACAAAGCTGCAAAATGGCCAAAGTCACGAACTGGGATAAGTTTGTGCTGCTCCTGTGGAAGAACTGGACGCTCCAATGGAACCACAAGTGGCAAATGGTCATCGAGCTGGTGCTGCCGGCGATATTCTCCCTGCTTTTGGTCTTGGTCCGCACCCTGGTCGATACGGAGCAGCGGGGAATTAAGACCTATGATCCGCAGAACTTAACCGACC